>NC_090749.1:51567554-51577554 GCF_036898095.1 Palaemon carinicauda | reverse complement strand
GGCCTATATTTTGTGTTGAGAACATTTTTATAGATTTAAAACTATCGTCAATAGAGTTTATTTTTTTTTTTTCATTTTGACAGAATTCTATATAAATTCATGAAGAACATTTGTTTCCTATTCTGGAAATATTCAATAAATAATAAGTTAAAATGAACAACTTGATTCTCTTGGTGTTTAGTTAACTAGTGAGTATAAATAGTTTACAATATTATTATTCAACGGGGTTTTTTAATACAATTAAACTATTTTGTTTATATAATATAAAAAAAAAACACACACACTATGTATATATATATATATATATATATATATATATATATATATATATATATATATATATATATATATATATATACACACGACCAGCAGTATTGTGTACAACCAACTGAAATAACACAATATTTCGGTTTACATATTAAAACATGAAAAAAAATATCAAATTGATTGGTAAAATATAATTGTAATTTATCACTGGGGAGAATATAAATCACTATAAAAACTTTTATATAATAGTTATATGGTTTAGAATCATATGAACTTTTGCAACGTTTATTGCTTATAAGATTATTAAGACAATTCTATTACAAAAGGATAATTTCATTTGGAATCTAGAATTATAGGATTTCTAATTTTTTTTCTGAATCATTTTGCAAGAAAATTTTTTTGTTGAAAAAATACGTTAATATCCTTCTATTCAAAATGATTAAAGGCCTATCCTTCAATTCGAAATGGTAATAGGCCTATTTTCGATTCCTCTTGTGCGCCTTTTGATAAGCTTTGAAGGCGAGAAATTCTAGTTTGCGAATCAAGGAATGAATTAAGTCTTCAGATTGAATCAAGTCCGGTTTTGTCAAGAAACAAAAACACTCATTTATATTTCTATGTAGAAACTGTCACCCTTTTTTATTTTTGATCGTTTCAGGATTTTTTTTTTTCGTTTTGTTTCTCAACAGCTACTTTTGGAATATATAATAAATGAATAGATATTGTTTCACTCGAGGGTCAATATCGAAAAGGAAAAATGCTATTGGGATGTTGTAGCTAATGGGGTTATGGTGGGCTGTTTTTCAGAGGACATCTGAAGGGAGAAAGGGGCGAGAGAGAGCGTCTGAAGAGAGAAAAGGTTATCAAGAAAGCCTTTAAAGGGAGGCAAGGACTTTCATGGGTCCTCTAAAGGAAAAAATAACTTGTAAAAGTCCTCTGAGGGAGAAAGACTAGTAGAATTGTTCTGAAGAGAAAAAAGGATCTTCAGAGAGGCTCTGATAGGAGGGAAGTTATAGAAGTCCTCTGAAGGGAGAAAAGGACTTTCAGAGAGGCTCTGAAAGGAGAAAAGTGTTGCTCCAAAGAAGGGAAAGATAGCAAAAGCATAAATGTATACATTTAAAATTTCCGACAACTCACCCTGGTAAGGGGCCGGGGGCTTTCTTTATGAATTCCCCCAAATCTCTAGCTTTATCCCTGGCTATCTGGTAGGAATGAGTAGCACAGTGTGTGTGTTAGGGAAAGGTAGTTCGATGTACTACTAATGAGACATGTATTAGGGGATGTGAAAAGATAAGGAAATAGAAGTATAAATGTTTATTTTTACTCCCCTTTTGCTTACACTTACTCTCTCCCTTCCTTGATATTAAGATTTTAAGCCTAAATATATTGATTATTTAGATGAATGTGTTGAATTGTGTCAGCATTATGAGTATTCGAGTACTAAGTAGTGAATTTATAAGTATGATTGAGTATCTTATTTTATGAATAATTATAAGATCGTCACATCACAATATTTTCATGATTCTGGTAAAGTTGCTCTTGATATCCATTGGGTACTTTCCACTTGGCAAGGTTATAAGAGACTCTCTAGCTATGGTAAGTAGCTCTTCTGGGAGAAGGACACTCCAAAATCAAACCATTGCTCTCTAGTCTTGGGTAGTGCCATAGCCTCTGTACTCTAGTCTTACACTGTCCTGGGGTAGAGTTCTATTGATTGAGGGTACATTCAGGCACACTATTATATCTGTTTCCTTATTTTCCTTCCTCTCTGGGTTATTTTTCCGTTTTGCAACCCTTGTTCTTGTGGCATCCAGCTTTTCCAACAAGGATTGAAGCATAGCTAGTATAATAATAATAATATTAATAATGATAATAATAATAATAATAATAATGATAATAATAATAAAATAACGTCATGGCACAGTTTATTCTAAACTTTAAATTTTAAACCAATAAAATAGAAATGGAAAATCTGTATTTTTATCCTTGTACAGAATAATGACATCACAAAATTTTTCTCATTCCTAAAAGTGATGTTGCAATTAATAAAGAAAAGAACGCAGGAAGTCAGCGAGAGCAAATATAAGTGAATATGTTCGTGAGTATGTAAGAGAAAAAACTGATGACGTCACAGTGGTGCCACTCTGTTCGAAAACTAAGCAAATTTTGATTAAATTCCAGCGTTGCAATTTCTTTATTTCGCGAAGAGACGAAGGCAGGGAAGACATATTAAAGAGGGGTATTTTATCTGAGTTGCTTTTCTCTCTGGAGGCTGAAGTCGGTTGCTCGTTGTTGACAGCAGCCACATTTCAGGAGAGGAAATGAGAGCTGACTCAGCACTTCACAGTTTTAGCGGGAATTACGACATGAGATGCTCAAGGAAATAAAGCTTGAAGGACTAGTAGTGTTTCTGCTTTGTGGACAAGATTTAAAGCTTTGTTCCTCCCTGAGGCGCTGCAGATGCCAGCAAAGGCGTCGAGAGTTAGTCCTATGTAGGGCTGAATAACCCTACAGTCCTCTCAGCTGCAGGAAACACTTAGGGATATCATTTTACCATTGAAGGAAAAACTTAGGATATGCAGTCAATAGAAGTCACTTGAGGTTATCAGGGGCATAAAAGCATCTTTTGTTCCTGGTTTTTATTTCTTGTTTCACTCAAGAGGCTTCAAAAGTTTGAGAGACAAGATGAAAAAGATGAAACCGGATATGAACTTATTAATGTGAATTACATATAGAATAAAAATTTGGTTGAGGTTAATATTTATTGCTAAGTTTAGTATATACTTTGTCATCTACCTAGACATAGAAGAGAAGTATTATTGTTCATCATATTGTATATTAATAATTAGAAAAAAAACACGCATGTATATCGTGAACGGTATTAGGTCTGAGTTGTTTATTATTATTATTATTATTGTGGTAGGAGACCCTCTTTTAGGCAGGTTGAGTTAAAAGTAATGGCTGCATCGGCAGAGTTTATTTTCTTATCCAATTTTTCTATTTTCCGGATAATTCTCTTCTCTAGAGCGCTACAATCAGCCAGCAGACTTGAAAAATTCATCAGTCGGGTGAATGACAAAATCGGGAAGACTTTTCAAGTATATTCTCACAAAATACAAGTAAAACTTTGGTACAGAATAGTAAAAACTACGACGCGTTTCGAGGATAAGTCCTTCCTCATCTTCTGGTAGAAGAGCAGCCTGGCTGGCTCAGAGCGCACCTCAGCCAATCAAAACTCAGGTCCCCCGATGACGTCACAGACTGGTATTCCCGGCCGAGATCATCGTACACCAGACACCATATCATATCAGCTCCGATCAACCAATGAAAACCGATGAAAATTCCAGCCCTTTCACTTTTAATCCTGATCCTGGGTATAAATACCACCCGACTGCTGCATCCAACTCACTCTCTACCAGAAGATGAGGAAGGACTTATCCTCGAAACGCGTCGTAGTTTTTACTATTCTGTACCAAAGTTTTACTTGTATTTTGTGAGAATATACTTGAAAAGTCTTCCCGATTTTGTCATTCACCCGACTGATGAATTTTTCAAGTCTGCTGGCTGATTGTAGCGCTCTAGAGAAGAGAATTATCCGGAAAATAGAAAAATTGGATAAGAAAATAAACTCTGCCGATGCAGCCATTATTATTATTATTATTATTATTATTATTGTTATTATTATTTTTATTATTATTATTATGATTATTACTATTATCATCATCATTATTATTATTATTATTATTATTATTATTATTACGACTAGGTAAGCTAGAACCCTTGTTGGAAAAGCAGAATGCTATAAGCCGAAGGCCTCCAACAGGAAAAATATCCTATTAAGGTCAAGAAATAAGGAAACAGATAGAATAGTGTTCTCGTTGCACCTTTAAGCAAGAGAATAGGGAAATTCCAGAAAATAGAGTAACATAATTCCGATTTTTGGAATTTTATGTTAAAGATATAAGGTAAGAGTTTCCAGTCATTGTTTGAAAACAGTCCAAGAAGCTTAATAAAAGGTTATAATGTAAACACAAATAAGTTAAATTATAGCAGTATACTAGAAACATTATAATTCCATAAATATCATAGAAATTCTAAACAGGTGATGATATCATTAAGACTAAACACACAACATAGGTCAACTTGTCTTTATTATGGAATCTGGGTTATGTGTTTACTTTACGAGTTTATGAAAAGTAAAATGCTAATCTCTCTAAAAAGACAAATATTTGATGATATGGTCCTACCAGTATTAACGTTGAGCCTTACTATAGTCTTAGAATATAAGCTAGATACAACTCAAAGAGTTATGGAAAGAATAATGATGGGAATAACACCAAGAGACAGAAAATGAGCAACAAGGATATATGAGCAAACTAAAGTAGAGGATATTATAACAACATATAAATAAAAGAAATGAACAAGGGCAGGACATATAATGAGAATGACAGATAATAGTGGGACATTAAAAATACCAGAATGGGTCCCTAGAGACTTTTAAAGAAGCAAGGGAAGGAATAGAAGACGATGGATCGTCAAACTAAGAAAGTTTGCGGACGTGGACTGGCACCGAGAGACCATAAACAGACGCAAGTGGAAGAAACTTTTTGAGGCCTTGTCCTACAGTGGACTAGTAATGGCTGATGATGATGATGATGATATAAATATATAATACTTTATATAAAATCTTAAAAAAAAGGGTGTGAAAGAGAGAGACACTTCATAAAGCTGAAAAAGAGTTTTTTTTTTTTTTTTTTGCAAAGTCTAAGCATAAAAATGATTAGGAAAGGTCAGATTGGGATTATCGAGGCTAGAAAAGTATTAGTGCGATTGCAGAAGGGAGATTAGCGAAGCCGTTGAAGAGCAGGGAGAATCTTAAAATCTTTGGCAGAAACTACTATAGGACTACAGGCTTCGAAAAGGAATGGAGGAGATTTTGAGTTATGTAAAGTTACTTGTTTAAGAAAAGTGAGGTGGATTGAATATAGAGGAAAGAGAAATCTTGGACGAAAGACATAAATTCTTTAATGTCATAGATTGAAATAAGTCTATTCTTTTTAGAAGAGTGTTAATGGCACTTTTAATTTGTGTATAAATTGCCATTCTCTTTGTATTTTTGTTGTGTTTAAAACGACTGCCCCATTATATAAGCTTCGTTTGCCCTAGATGAAATTGATCACAATGATATGATGATAAATAATCGCAATATGCGTAGAAGGAATTATTGCTACCTAACTACCTATTGTGTTTATTACAGCTGTCCATTGCCAGCCCATCCCTGGTTATTTAAGGCCGGGTGACCTTTATGGGAGGGATCCCTGTCCACCCTATCATCAGCCAATGCCTTACTCCAACTTACCATCTTACCAAGAGGCTCAAAGCTCTTCTGACACCCTATGTTCCAGGCCAGTACAACGTGGCCTCTTCTAGAATCAACCTGTAATACAAAGGCATTATGCACAAGAATTTTAGAGTTCTCTTGCTTGAGGGTACACTCAGGCAAACATTTCTGTCTAAATTTTCTTCCTCTTGTTATTTCATGTTTATATATGAAAGATCCCTCTTAATGTTATTACTGTTCTTGAAACATATTATATTGATCATTACTTCTCTTGTAGATAAAAGTTTATCTATTTCGATATTTACTTTCCTCACCAGGACCTTTTTCTCTGTGGGAGCCTTTGGGCTTATAACATCCTGCTTTTCCTACTAGGGTTATAGCTTAGCTAGTAATAATAATAATAATAATAATAATAATAATAATATTATTATTATTATTATTATTATTATTATTATTATTACTATCCAAGCTACAACCCTAGTTGGAAAAGCAAGATGCTATAAGCCCAGGGGCTCCAACAGGGAAAAATAGCCCAGTGAGGAAAGGAAATAAGGAAATAAATAAATGAAGAGAACAAATTAACAATAAATCATTCTAAAAACAGTAACAACGTCAAAACAGACATGTCATATATAAACTATTAACAGCATCAAAAACAAATATGTCATAAATAAACTATAAAAAGACTCATGTCCGCCTGGTCAACAAAAAAGTATTTGCTCCAACTTTGAACTTTTGAAGTTCTACTGATTCAACCACCCGATTAGGAAGATCATTCCACAACTTGGTAACAGCTGGAATAAAACTTCTAGAGTACTGCGTAGTATTGAGTCTCGTGATGGAGAAGGCCTGGCTATTAGAATTAACTGCCTGCCTAGTATTATGAACAGGATAGAATTGTCCAGGGAGATTTGAATGTAAAGGATGGTCAGAGTTATGAAAAATCTTATGCAACATGCATAATGAACTAATTGAACGACGGTGCCAGAGATTAATATCTAGATCAGGAATAAGAAATTTAATAGACCGTAAGTTTCTGTCCAACAAATTAAGATGAGAATCAGCAGCTGAAGACCAAACAGGAGAACAATACTCAAAACAAGGTAGAATGAAAGAATTAAAACACTTCTTCAGAATAGATTGATCACCGAAAATCTTGAAAGACTTTCTCAATAAGCCTATTTTTTGTGCAATTGAAGAAGACAGAGACCTTATATGTTTCTCAAAAGTAAATTTACTGTCGAGAATCACACCTAAAATTTTGAAAGAGTCATACATATTTAAAGAAACATTATCAATACTGAGATCCGGATGTTGAGGAACCACTGTCCTTGACCTACTTACAATCATACTTTGAGTTTTGTTAGGATTCAACTTCATACCCCATAATTTGCACCATGCACTAATTCTAGATAAATCTCTATTAAGGGATTCACCAACCCTAGATCTACATTCATGGGATGGAATTGATGCAAAGAGAGTAGCATCATCTGCATATGCAACAAGCTTGTTTTCTAGGCTAAACCACATGTCATATGTATATAGTATAAAAAGTAATGGGCCAAGAACACTACCCTGTGGAACACCGGATATCACATTCCTATAATCACTATGGTGCCCATCAACAACAACTCTTTGAGATCTATTACTTAAAAAATCAATAATAATGCTACGAAACGACCCACCCACTCCCAACTGTTTCAGTTTGAAAACAAGGGCCTCATGATTAACACGGTCAAAGGCAGCACTAAAATCAAGGCCAATCATACGAACTTCCCGACCACAATCAAGGGATTTCTGTACAGCATTGGAGATTGTAAGAAGGGCATCACATGCTCCAAGGCCTTTACGAAAACCAAATTGCAAACTAGGGAATAGATAATTACCTTCAGCAAACCTATTTAGACGTTTTGCCAGAAGACGTTAAAAAACTTTAGATAATATGGGAGTTATGGAAATTGGGCGGTAATCAGTGGGACTTGAGCTACCACAAACACATTTACATAGAGGAGTAACATTACCAATTCTCCAACTAGTGCTAAAAGCTCCTCTTCTTGCTAACTTGCGCAAAATAACAGATAACTTTGGAGCTAAGAAATCTGCTGTCTTTATAAAAAACAAAGGAAAAATACCATTTGGGTCTACACCTCCATAAGCATCAAGGTCCATCAACAGAGCTTTAATCTTACGAGATCGAAAAGCTAAACTAGTTAGTTTAGCCTCAGGAAAACAGGAATGAGGAAGTTCAAGTTTTTCATTACTCTGTTTACTGTCAAAAACATCAGCCAAAAGGGTTGCCTTTTCCTTTGGACAGTGAGTGACTGAGCCATCTGGTTTAAGTAAAGGAGGAACTGTTGCATCTACACCAAAGAGTGCAGATTTAAGGGTACACCACCATTTATGTTCCTGAGTTGTACCAGAAAGTGTTTCTTTTATGGTTAAATTGTACTCCTTTTCAGTTGAGGCATAAACTCTCTGAGCCAAAGCTCGAAGCTGAGTATAGTTGTTCCAGGTCAAATCTGATCTGTTCCCCTTCCAAAGATGATAGGCCTCCTGTTTCTCCAAATAAGCACGTCTACAATCATCATTGAACCACGGTTTGTCCTTCACTCGATACATTAGCACACGAGAAGGGATACGCCTATCAATTATGTTGACTAGATTCTCATTCAAAGGGACAACAGGATCTACACTATTATATAATTGTGACCAATTCAAGCACAAAAGATCATGTAAAATCCCATTCCAGTCTGCTTGGGATTTCATATAAATTTTACAAGAATATGATATATCAGGGACAGGCTGCTCAGTCTTCACTAATAATGAAATCAAGGCATAATAATAATAATAATATGAGAAGGCCATGAAGGATATCAAGAACAACGGAACACCCGTTTAACAGGACATTGAAAAAAACATGATAATTTACTACCAGACCACAAGTACAAGATCACTCATCATAAAGAATAACACAGCCCTTCCCGTGGAGAACTTCCTGAAGAAGTATAACGTCGTTTACTCTTCGCAGTCCGCGGATGCCCCTGCCTTTATATTTGAATGACGATGATGAGCCTATCAAAACAATTGTCCTGCCACGTTCAACAACGAGCCATTAAGATGCACCAACTCCTGCTGCATAACAAAAACATCAAACCTCAGGATATCACCACAAATACCATGATCATCGGAAATGCCCCGGATGGCAGAATGCTCAGGATTCTGGAGGTCCTGCTCATTCAGCAAGAAAAGCCAAAAATTAACATGACTCAAAAGATTATCTTCTCCTCCTGTCATAGGACACCCAACGTCTCGACAACATCAACGAGGACAACGATGATCAGCGGCCAACAGCTTGCCTGTGACTCAGACTCTCCTGGCGACCACCCCAGCCAGTCAGCAAGCAGCTCGTTACTCACTGGAACTGGGATCTGAGCGGCAGAACAGCATACCTGATACCGAGCCTCAATCAAGCAGAAAATTAGCCAATCAATACGCAGCACTAGGAGACCTGCTAGGACCTACGCTGACACCGCCTAACTCTGACGACCGTGAGCATAAAAGCAGCCTGACTGGGATGGATCCTCTTCCGGCGAGCGCCTCAGCCAATGGGAGAGCAGCTCCACCCCAGACTAGGTATGGCCTCCGCTCACGGGGACCAATCAGCGACCAGCGCTTGCCTTGACAATCCCACCGAGCCATAAAAATAGAGCCAGCCCCTCCTACTTTAATCCATTTCTTGCCTGAAGATGAGGGGAGAGACAAAGCACCCTCTTGTAGTGCTTAGCCGCCGACCTTATTTATACTTTGTTTTTTTTTCTGATAAAATTATAGAATTTTTTCTATGCATTTTGCTCTCACACCTACCGATGACCAACAGAGCAATAATAATAATAATAATAATAATAATAATAATAATGATAATAATAATAGTAATAATAATAATAAATAAGGACCCTACTTGAGATTGGAATTTATAAGAGTTTTCAATTAAAGGTTGAGGAAAACCGTGCAAATTTAATATATATATATATATATATATATATATATATATATATATATATATATATATATATATATATATATATATATATATATATATATATGTATATATAGAACATACATAAGTCTACATGAAGTTTCATCAACATGTTTGTAAAATTAATTGAAATGAAACCGTTTATGTTTTCAATCAACTTTCTACTAAATGTTTAAATTTATGCAACACAACGTGTATGTAAACGCAAACTTGTTTTTTTATGTTGACTTTTCCTTTCTCTGTCTTCTACACCATGATATGACGGTTACTTAGAACACCAATTTACTGATAAAAGACGATAAGAAGGCCTCGGTTAATGAAGAAGATGAAGGAGAAGAAGAAGAAAAAGAAGAAGA
>NC_090749.1:51547554-51562554 GCF_036898095.1 Palaemon carinicauda | reverse complement strand
AAGTATTCTATAAAAAAAAGGATAATCAACATTTTAGAAATATAGATCATGTATTGTTAAGAAATTCTACCTTACAAAATAAAATACCCACCGGTGGTACATATGCAAATTATCTTGTTTAAACATAAGAAACCCTCCACCAATCTATATATATATATATATATATATATATATATATATATATATATATATATATATATATATATATATATATATATATATATATATATATATCATCAGCCGTTGCTAGTCCACTGCAGGACAAAGACCTCAGATACGTCCTTTCAATTCCTTCTACTTTTGGTGTTTCTATGCTAGCCTATACCCTCAAACATTCTTAGTTCGTCAATCCATCGTCTTTTCTCCCCTCCCATGCTTCTTGTTAATTTTCAGGGATTCATTCTGTTATTCTTTTTTGTCCATCTATTATGCACACACACACACACACACACACACATATATATATATATATATATATATATATGTATGTATATATATATATATATATATATATATATGTGTATATGTATATATATATATATATATATATATATATATATATATATATATATATATATATATAATATCATAGGTTTGGTTTCCAGGCAAGGGATTATCTTTAAATATATATATATATATACATATATATATATATATATATATATATATATATATATATATATAGTTAGATATATATATATATATATATATATATATATATATATATATATATATATATATCTATCTATCTATCTATCTATCTATCTATCTATCTATATATATATATATATATATATATATATATATATACACACAAAATATTCAAAATCATAATTTTCAAGATGAAATATTCCTATAGATTTATCTTTACGGATCCATCATCCTTCTCATAGTTTCAAATTGGAAGATAGTAACACTATCCTGTCTCGATATCCAATGAATTTATATTCTGGCTTCATTTCAGTTCTCCATTCTCGTTAAATTTGAATCCATGCCCATAATGGTCCACACCATTTTGCACAAAAATCGAAATGAAAGAAAAATGCAGAGATTTCCAAAAAATAATGTTTAGATTTTGCGTTTCATTGTAAGTCAATGGTGTTCATATTTTTTCTATGATTATGATACACATTGCCGCTTGTATTAGACTCTCCAGGTGTGGTGTAAGTTCCGAGCCCAATAAGGTATTGGTAGCCGATTGGAAACGTACCTGTCTAGCAACCGGCTGGACTAGGATTCGAGTCCCTCTAAGCTCGATAGTTTTAGTCTAGTGTCTGTAACCTTACCATCCTTCTGGCCTATGGAGGAGGGTTTTGGGGGAGCCTATAGGTCTACCTGTTCAGGCAGCAAGTGACTGGCCCTCACTGATTCTAGCTTGGGCGTTGATTATATATACATATGGTCAGTCTCTAGGGCATTGTCTGTCTAAGCCATTGTCACTGTCCCTTACCTCTGCCATTCATGAGCGACCTTTAAACCTTTACACGATTCAAAAGATATGTAATGATATAGTATCTGTATGTAAACAGTTTGTCCTACAGCTAAAACGACTTATCGAAGCGAACATCAACTTTCATCAATAACCAAAAAATAAGAAAGTAAAAAAGGTAGCACCACATTTTCCGGGTCTTCGCAGCACAACCTTCAACTCCCGACAAAACCTTTTACAGCCTAATATCTATGTCATTCCATTTCCAATGAACCCAGGGCTCGGATAAATGGAACTTTCGGCGGAATCGCCTGACAATGAAGGTTTGTCCTCGGGTCCAAAGATTTCTTTTGGAGCTTCGGCTTCGCCATTTATTCCCAGGTGTGCGACGGACGATTTTCCCCAACACCCAATCGGAGATCTTGGTTATTCCATGTTCGTTTTGCGAATGGAAATGTTCTATGCATTTTTTTTTGTTTTATTGTTTTTTTTAAGATGTTATATTTTAGTTAATCAAAATGGAAACGATTACAAAAGTAGAGAGATTCTCTGAATGGGTAGTTTAAGTAAAGTCGAGTATTTTTAACATAATATGATAACAACAACAACAAGTGCAGCCTGTAATGCGCGTGTGTTTCATATACGATCATACAATGCAAGGTCTATATATACCAGGTCAGCCAACGCGCAGCTTAAGCTGTGAATCACCCATACTGTGACGTCAAGCTTCCCCGTCTCACACACGTGGGTAAACAAAACAAAGGACCGTTGCCTTAGTTAGCTACCTATAGAGGTAACGTAAACAATAGGAGACGCTGTGTCTATTAACATTTTATTCATTCATTCATTCCGTCACTAATAGTGCCAGACAACTGCGCAGTATTTGTCTGTTATAATAGACGTGATAAAACTAAAAGCTCAAACATAAAATGCCATCGCTTTTCTAAAAGAAAAACCATACATAAACCAGTGGATACATGCATGTTGCCGTGCAGACAGAATTAACGTTGTGGATGCTACTGTTTGCTCGATTCATTTTAAACCAGGCGATTACAAAGATGACATGAAGTCTAGGTTACTAGGTATTGAAAGTCCTAGAAATTGACTACCTACTTACACAAACACTAAATCAAGATATCCTTGAACATTTCTTTGGGTGTATAAGGCAAATGGATGGGCACTATGATCATCCTCATGCTGTGAACTTTAAATTTCGGCTAAAAAAAATGTTACTAGGAAAGGAAATTAAAGTATTAAGTGAAAAGTGTAATATCACCACCGTTGGAAAATCTCATGAATCAGCCAAAGACGATAAATCTATCACGAAAGAAAGGGACTTAGCTTTAGAAATATGCCTAACAACGCCGATATTCAGAAATTTAAATTTTGATTTTGAGAAAGATGCTTTAGACAAGGAAGAAGACCTTTTGAGAGCAAATAAAGAAATACAGATTTTGGGGGAGTAATTGGGGAAAAAGCTCTTAAATACATTGGTGAATATATTGTAAAGAAATTCTGTGTAAAATATCCTGAGTTAGGAAATAAGACTGAAGAAGTGCTAAGGAATGATACTTGGATAGCATGTGTTAATCGGGGGGGGGGGGGAGTACATGCACCTTCTAGTCAGTTTTTTTTCACAGTTGTTATTAATGCGGGAGATTTTTAATGCTGTACACGGGGAAGCTCTCATGGAGGGAAAAATTATTTTAAAAAGCTTTATTTAAAATTAAAACAGTCTGGTATTGAAGTTCCTGACGATTTTATTGCTTTTTTTGTTAAGATATCGGTATATTTTCGAATACGATATCTTAATAATTTGATAAAGTATAGAAAACCTCAAGGACAACCATGCAGGAAGGCCCTAAGAAAAAAAATGAAAGTTGTAACTTAATGAAATATTTTCCAAAGGTAAAATGTTGTTTTATTTACATTGACTGTGTGATAGATCTACGTTCTTAATGGGTCTCGCCAACACTAAGCCCCTTCAGATGACGTAGGTGCGCAGAGGAGGCTTAAAATCGGTACGCTGTCTGGCTGACCTGGTATATCTGGACCATGATACAATGTAGTGTGATTGCTCTCTCTCTCTCTCTCTCTCTCTCTCTCTCTCTCTCTCTCTCTCTCTCTCACTGATATTAGAAAAACCCATTTATAGTCCAGCAGATATGTCAAAAAGATGTTCACTTCCGGAAGGAAGCATGAAAATTTGTATACAAGGGTTTTTAAGTATGCTGAATCCATTTCTAACCAGATCCACGCTGGCAAACCAAGGGGTCCTACTCAAAATTAAGAAATCGAAATTGGCCGCCCTGCGTATTGCCGATTTTGCTCTTTCATCAGAACATTGGTTCTTTTTGACCTAGAAACATGATCCTAATTTAGATATATAGATTTTTAGGGTCCAGGAATGCAATAATAGCCCAGCGGCATAGTAAGAAATATGAAACCAATTGTTCAAATTGTTCTAAAAGCACCAAAATTGGCACACATGTGGATTAATACATTCTGAACAATTTTGGATATGGAGGCATTCAAGATTCTCCCCGTAGCACATTTGGCGGCCATTTTTCAAAATGGCCGCTATTTACCGTTAGCGTCATTGAATATGTACCATAATTTGTCTTTTTGTGGATGCTAAAGGTGATAAGTGTGCTAGAGGTGATAAGTATTGTACAATTACACATACTTCTGTGCTTACCAAATAATTTGGCTACCATTTCACAAGAAAATGAATTTTACTTTGCAGCGGCAGCGTTGGTGGCAGTGACGGCGGCTGCAGTAATAGTATAGTGTTGATAGTCATGGTGCTTGTAGTAGTAACTTGTGGTAACATGGTGGTGTTTTGTGTCTTTGCAGGTGAGGCAGCAGCAGCACCACCTGACATCAGAGACGCGTTGTTCCAGACTGCAGCCATGGCAAAGAAGTTCCAACTGGTCGATACTTTTGAGCAACGTACTCCCACAACACCTCCTGAGACAAACTGGAAGCTGTGTCTTGTATGTCAAGAGGAGACAACAGAGTCACTTGTCTGCCCAGTACTGTCTAAACGCCGAGACCCTGGGAGTGGATACACGACAATGGCTGCAAACTTGGTCAAATTTGATGAACTCGGAGAACTGCCAAGAACTGTTCAGTTACAGAGACTAGATGAAGGACAAGGTGTTGAGGCGACAATGGTTGCCCACCAGGCCAAGTGGCATAAAACATGTATGCTCAAATACAATAACACAATGCTACGAAGAGCAGAGAAGAGACGCATCGCAAGCAGCTCAGCATTTGATAGTACTGACAATGTCCAGGCCAAGCGCGCCAGAACACACTCTTCAGAAGCCACTACCAGCGGCGGCACCTGCTTTTTCTGTGGAAAGTCTGGCACAGAGACCCTACATGAAGTAACAACCTTCCAGGTGGACACACGCGTACGGAAGTGTGCAGCGCAAGTTGGGGACAATGAACTCATAGCCAGGCTCAGCATGGGTGATATGGTAGCTCTGGAGGCCAAGTACCATTCCAAGTGTTTGTTGGCTCTTTACTATCGTGCAAAGACCACTGTAGAAGCCGAGCAGAAAACTGACCATGAAGGTGTAATGTCAAGAATCGTACTGGCTGAACTGGTCCTGTATATCGAGGAAACCCACCTAGAAGAGGGCACCACCCCAGTCTTCAGACTCGCAGAACTTGTAAAGCTATACACAACAAGAATGGAACAGCTCGGGGTTGTTTTGTGCCAGAAAGTTAATAGCACAAGGCTGAAAGAGCGCCTGTTAGCCCAGATACCAGGCCTGAGATCCCACAGCAAAGGCCGAGATGTTTTACTAGCGTTTGATGAAGACATTGGTGAAGCGCTAGGCAAAGCCTGCGAGCAAGACTGTGACACTGAGGCAGTTCACCTTGCGCGTGCTGCACAGATAGTTCGTCGATATATGTTTGAAGACACTTACCAATTCCGTGGATCATTCCCGGGCGGCTGTCAGGAGGACTCTGTGCCAAACGTACTAGTTGCAATGGTAAATATGGTGCTGGATGGCCCCACCATCAAGAATCAAAGCCATTCCTCTTCAACACAAGCAGCTCTTTCCATTGCGCAGCTTCTCAAGTTCAACAGTGTCAAGCAAAGTCGGAAGCAGGGAGCAACCAAGACACAGGAGCCTCCAGCTGTCAGACACAGTACGTCTCAAGAAACTCCTCTTCCAACCTATGTTGGGCTGATGCTGTATGCTGAAACACGCAAGAGAGGACTTGTGGACAAGCTCTTCTCTCTGGGCCTAAGCATCTCATATGACAGAGTCCTACGTCTTTCTGCCCAGATGGGAAACAGCGTGTGTCCAGAGAAGGCATGTGCTCTTCCAATGTTTCATGCCATCACAGGGTGTGATACTGTGTCAGCCTTCGTCGGACATGGGAAGAAATCTGCCTGGGCAACATGGAACACGCTGCCAGAACTCACTGATGCCCTGCTGAGTCTGGCAAATGCACCCACAAGCATCCAAGAGGATACAATGCATGTCATCGAGAGGTTTGTCATACTCCTGTATGACCGCACAAGCAAATGCAAGGACGTCAACAAGGCGAGAAAGCAGCTCTTTGCAAAGACGAACTCTGTTCAGAACATCCCGCCAACCTACGCTGCTCTGGAGCAGCATGTGAAGAGATCTGCCCTTCAGGGTGGTCATGTCTGGGGCCAGGCATTGGTACCAACGCCCGTGCTCCCTCCACCAACAGACTGGGGCTGGCATCGGAGTGATGATGGGCTCTACACACCACTCTGGACCACACTCCCTGAGGCATCCAAGGCCTGCTATGAGCTGGTGTCTTGCGGATGCAAGAAAGGCTGCAAAAACCGCTGCAAGTGCAAGAACGCTTCACTGCAATGCACTGGTCTATGTTTCTGTGAAGGCGAATGCCAGTAGATTGGGACAGAAAACTTGCTAACCAACATTATGATCTGTAGACATTCATAATTCTGGTGACCAGATTTGAAAAGTTCGGAATCATAATTAACATAGTGTGGCAAAATCTACGTTATTGTATTACATGTATGTACTGCAGGATTACACAAGTACTGTGCCTAGAGACTGGGCTTTTGGTCGACTATATAACTACAATCTGACCATACTGTAAACTTCCCGTACTCTGTGTATTATTTTGACTAGCAATTTTGCCAGCAATTTGAAATAAAAAAGCAACTTGAGCAATTAAAGTGTGTTCCTGAAATCAGGTACTGGTTATTAGAGGTATTATGTCATTGAGTATTGAAATCTTCATCAAATGTCCACTTTTTCCACAAAATGGCGGCCAGTTTGGGGGCCATTTTTGAGAAGATTCATCTAAATATCTGTTAAACATTTATTGATGTTAATTCTGATGTAAAAAAAGGGAATTTTGGCCCATCTAGCACCAAACTAACGACACATAATGAAGTCTATGTAATGACGCTAATGTTAAATGGCGGCCATTTTGAACAATGGCCGCCATATCTTCCTAAGGGCTAATCTTGAATGCCTCCATATCCAAAAATGTTTAGAATATATTAATCTACATGTGTGCCAATTTTGGTGCTTTTAGACCAATTTGAACAATTGGTCTGCTATGCCGCTGTACTATAAAACTCCTTAAAAAACATAAAATGTAATTTAGAACAAAATTCAAGATGGCTGCCCTCCATGCATAATGCAAACCGGTAAACTATTTGTCTATTCGGCATATAACTACTTTATTCACCTTTTCACTGTTATTAATAGGTTTTGGGACAAGAAATTCAATAAAGCATTTTGATTCCTATAATATGTTCACCAGTAAAAAAATCTAGTTACAGTTTAAATAAATTTCGATGAATCATTGAAAGCAATTTTGTTCTTTCTCGTAACGCACAAAGAATAGAGATGTACACTTGTCATTTTCTTATAATATTGGGAATATACAATGAACAAATGGTTTTACTGAAACAATATTGAGATGAAAACAAAATATTGAAATTTTTTATAAATTTCAAGAAATAAACTTAATCTAATCTGTCAATGGCCTCTTCACATTGTCCACCACAAAAACACAGCTGTGTGCACGGGAGGCTTGCTTTAGCACACTGACATCTTCCTGTGCACCGTTTTTTACAGGCACACTGAATGAGTTCCCTGCAGCCCTTTGATGCTTCTGGCGTGGTACTCCATGAGGGCACCCACATTCTCTCACTGTCAAGTGTCCACCCCCACTCAGAAGGACTCGAAAGTGTTGGACTGGCTTCCAATGCCTGACCCTAGATGTATCCAGCTTGATAAGCAGTACGCTTTACATGTTGTAGAAGTGCTGCACGTGACGGTGGGATGTTTTCCAGCTCCCGATTACAGTAGGAGAAGAGGTGCTTCCTGGCTTTATTTACATCAGTGCGTTGCGATGTGCGAGAGTACAGCAGAACCACATATCTTTCAAGTTTCTTCAGGTCCGCTTCTGTAACTTCACGTGGAGTAGCAGACAGTCTTTGAAACACTTCAGTGATTTCTGGAAATTATTTCCATACTTCCCATGCAGTCTTCTTACCAACAGAGCTATATGAAGACACCGTGTCGCATCCTGATATGGCATGCATGAATGGGAGGCCTCTGCAGTAATCATTGCTAAGCTCACTAGCTATGACACGTGCTCCAATATACCGAAAGTGAGTACCATGACCAAATGCTAGCCAGAGTTCCCAATCTTTCATGCTGATAGCAGTCACAATGGCTAGAAACTAAGACATCTGTGTCAGTCGCATGCACCATAATCCTCTTCATGTTATTGCTGTAGGCATGGAAGCAGTGAAGCATCATTCGGTAGTCTGCTTCTTCATGAGTGCATGGTTGAAGCCCATAAACATCAAGTGTTGAGGAGGAGGCAACATTCTGACCTTTTGTTGTGACCAGCATCTTTCCTAGCACTGTTGATTCAGATTTGATTACATTGGCTGGAAATCTAGAGTTCCACCTTGTTGCTGTCAACACGCAAGAAGCTTTTCCAGTAGTGAGGAAATCGTGTTTTCTCGGAAACCCGAAGAGCTTCTCCAGTACCTCGATGCTCTCTGGTGTGTGCTTTAAGACTGTCGTCCTTACAGGCATCCCACACAACATCTACTCGAGCCACATGTTCAAGTTGCCTCTTGAGATAAGGAACAAAGACACACTCTGCATAGTCTTTAAATGTTTTCACATTTGTTTTACAGGTCTTGGGATCCAATGTGTGGACGAGAGCTGCCCCATCGAATATCTTCACATCCACATCAGGTATGTTCTGTGGTCGTTGGGCTAGTGGTTCTAAACACTTCAGTAATTCAGCTTTTTCTCCAAGTCGCGTCATGTTATTTTCAGCCAGCGACGGTGGCCAAGAGTGGTTCTCATGCTGGAAGAAGATGTCCAATTCTCCATTTCGTGCTTGGCAAGAGATGTACATTCTGGAAAATAGTTGCAGGTCACTTCATATTTGCCAATTTATACTTCTTCATTGAGGGCACCTTCCGCTCTCCAGACTTGAACAATTTAAGATTGTTCTTTGGAACCGTTTCATAGAGTGCCTTCTCCATCATCACAAGTCGGGAATCAAAAAATGTTTTGTACTCGTTCTTTCCTATTTCCTCTGCTTCTGAGATGTTTTTGATGACTCCATCTGCCATGATGACCTTTGTGTCTAGTGTTAGGAGATCAGTACTCGTTTCTGTGAAGGAATTACCTAGATCATTCATTACATCTATCACGCTTTGTACATCTGAGGCAAATCTCTTTTGTGTATTCAATGTTTGTTCGGGATGTCAGTTGTCATCGGTTTCCTTCTGAGATAGACTCACTTCAACATCATGTATGATCCTAGCCATCTCCGGACCAGCGATCAACCATCGTCTGAGGGCTGATTCATTTTCAGTTATGCCAATGATCCCACCTTCTCCTTTCAGCACAGCATTTGATTGTGTTGAATGTAATCAATTCAACTATGGATATTGCCGCTGTTTTCACAACATGGTTGTTTTCCGTCTAATTTTTTATATTTGTACCACCAAGTACCATCTGAACTAACGCCCTCAAAGAGGCTGTGTTGTCATCATATTGCTCATCTGTTAATGATCCTGTAAAAACGAATAGTGTTTCTGAAATATCTCATTCCTGATTATATTTGCAGCTCTCATCAGAACTACAGCATCACTATCACAGTTATGTTTCTTTGCTTCCCACAACATTTCTCCAACGTCTTCCTTGAATGTCAGCACGACCTCATACTTGCTTTTATGTGCTTCCAAGTCAGGAATTTGTGCAAGAAACTTTTCCTTTAAACGAGTTGAGTTTGTTCGCTCAGGAATATCACTAACAAGTTGCTGAAGGCGTGACCTGTACAGTCGTACAAGGTTTGACAGCTTAAAAATGTGTTCAGTATGTTCTACTTCTTGCCGAGACTCTTCAATATAGGATACCAATAGTGCAAATGCTATAGACTACGGTGTTAGATCTGGATCCTCCTTCACAGCCTCTTTCCTGATGTGTGTGCGGTTTCTGTTGCAGAAAGCAGGTAAACACTGTTTGTGGTATACGCCATCTATTGCAGTCATATCGCCTGAGGACAGCTTAGCAAGCAATCGGGTATCGCAAAGTTCTGTTGCCATTTTCCGAACATTTGCATCAATCTGTGCTGTAGCAGCTCTATGATAACCTTCCTCCACTTTGTCATCACAAAAGAAGCAGGATAGGCTTTTGTCAGTTTGAATGGAGGATCCAGGGAATGCTGCTCGTAGGCTGCTTTTGAGCGGAGAAGTCTCAGTCTCTCTCACTTTGGCCATTTTCTTGCGGGCACGCTCAACTTTTTCTTTGCTAAACTTCATGTGGCCTGTTTTGTGCCATTTTGCATTGTGTTTGGAAAGAGTTGCAGCTATACATTGGCTGTCATCTAGGCTTGACAAGTTTATGTTTATTGGCAGGGCACCAAGTGAGTGTAGCTCCCGGATATGTTCAGCTATTGTATCATAAGGCCTTGACTGATGGACATTCTTGGATTGAGATGGGTCTCGCAGCGATTCCGGTGTACATTTTTGACATAGAGCACAGTGTCCAATCGGTTTCAGGCAAGACCACTTCAGAACCACTGTCAAGCTTTATTTTCTTGGTTGCCATAGTAGTTTCTTCTTCATCAGTTGTAACATGTAAGCATGCACCTCAGAGTCATCACCTGAAAAGAAAGAGAAATAAGTTGTATTTATGTAAGTGAGATATCTACATAAAATATTTCGGTTTTGTAATACAAGATGTAGCCTAATCAGATATATGTCCTGAAAAGAAAACAAATATTTTCATGATAATGACCAGTTCTGAAAATGAAACAAATCATCAGATTAATGGCAGTTTCTGAAAACAGAATTAAACATAAGAATTATGGAATGATATACATGAACGATCTTCCTGAGAACTAAACAAAAATAAAACTATAATTCATTGAGTTATTTACCCTATATGTTAAGTGTTTAGGTAACCATTTACTGGTTCTTATTTTGTCCACAAATTATAGTAAAATTTAACCAAATTTCTTGTACTTAAGACCTATATTTAGCCATAAGATGCAATGTGCCACACAGAAGAAAAACGTTTAATTAGATTAATATTTGCATTACCAGCAGAAAGCAGCCATTTTGGATTTTGCTCAAAATATTATTTTATGGTATTTTAGTGTAACTCATTGAATTCCTTGACCCTAAAAACCTATAAATCAACACCAAGATCATGCTTCTATGTCAAATAGAACCAAAGTTCTGATAAAATATAAAAATTGGCAATATGCAAGGCGGCCATTTTGGATTTCTCGATTTTGAGTAAGACCCCTTGGTATGCCAGCGTGGATCCGGTTAGAAATGGATTCAGCCTACTCAAAAACCCCTGTATGCAAATTTTCATGCTTTCTTCCGAAAGTGAACATCTTGGCCATTTTATTCGACATATCTACTAGACTATTAAGCTTGCCATTGCATGTTTTATATAATTAAAATTTGTATGACATTATTATCCTCAACCTATCGAATATAAGTTTTTTATGTTGCATTACTAAACTAGTTATATCCAGGCCATATTTCTGTTATGACCCAGTTGATGACTGCTATAATCTATATATATATATATATATATATATATATATATATATATATATATATATATATACATATTTATATATATATATATATATATATATATATATATATATATATATGTATATATATATATATATATATATATATATATATATATATATATATATAAATATATTAGAATTTAATCCATCCTTTAACAAACCGTATGTAGATACAATGAAGTTATCATTACCATAACCATTTTTTTTTAGTTTTCTTGGCTCTATTTTTTACAAAAGAAGCTTTAATTCTCTTCGTTGATTTCCATTCCTTTTCTCTCCCTTCCAGTTTTCTTCATTTTCAACATTTGGATGACCAACTCTTTCCAAATATAGTAGAGGGAAACTGTATCTTTAGTTCGTTTCTTGTTCTTTCTTTCTTGAATGGGTTAAGTCCCTTTGTAATGTGCAATTTGTTTAATAATAATAATAATAATAATAATAATAATAATAATAATAATAATAATAATAATAACAATAATAATAATAATAATAATAAATCTTACAAGAAACCAAACCAAAAATGAGTTTTAACCAGACCTACCACACAGAACAAATCTAAATTTAACAAAATTTAACAAATAGCAGTAAATAGATCTAAAGTTCAACAATGTAATTTAACACCGTAATTTCTTATGTATCTGCAAAGAAAAACTTTACAGATATATTATTTCATTCCTTTAAAAATTACAGTAACATACGAGACGGTATAGACAATAATCCGAACTCAAAGGACGTTAGGTACCGTCCCAACAGTCTGTACTGTTATACATGGTTCAGTGGTAAGAGATTGGAGGCTTAATGGTCAACGGCTATTCTAAATATGGGACCCTTTGTATGGGTTGTAAAATCTGTAAAATTATGATTGAAAACTCACATTTTAAAAGGGATATAAACTCAAGAACACTACATAACCTAAAGTTTCCCTACCTAACCTAAGCTACGAGTCATATTCTTGCATATTTACCTACCGGGGGAAGGGGCGGTAGCCCCTGCGAGTACACCACACCCGTAGGAGTCCCATTACCTTAGTTTGCCCTGGGATCAAGTCACAATCTTGTCTTTACTTCCCAAACGGTTTCTCTCCTGGTAAGGTAATACTAAATCATAATATTTCGTAAATCGTAAAACTAGCTATGTAATATCGCATTTCAGACAAAGATACAAAACAATTTTCCCATAAATGAAATCCATTTGAAAAGTAATAAATAGTTTTATACCTGTTCCAACCAAATACTTTCACCCACTGAATATATTCATTATTCCTGTTACACAAAGTTAAACATACGAGTGGATATCAAACTTTCTTTCACTGATAATAAAAATGTGAAACGATCGCAGATAGAACAAGGAAAAACATACAAATGAAAAACTAAATTAAAACAAGATAAAAAAGACCAACGTAAAAAATCAAAATAAATCTATATTTAACAAATGGCCTCGTAAAAAAACCCAATTCCGAAGTGGAATGAAAAAGCAATTTATATTTCAGTTGGAAAATGGACACAAGATGATGGAAATGTTTTCTTTTTTTTTTCTTTGACAAATGATGCAATGGTCGAGTCACGAGAGAAGGATTTCGCTGAATTTCACACCAGTAGTCAGCATCATTATTCATGGTAAGAGGGTTTACAGTCTCTTGCATTTAGAGAGAGAGAGAGAGAGAGAGAGAGAGAGAGAGAGAGAGAGAGAGAGAGAGAGAGAGAGAGAGAGAGAAAATGAGGCATTGTGGTTCAGAGCAAGAAGGCAGTGGGGTTATGACACCAAATAAGAGATGCTATTATGGTTCTTACATAGGTAAAAAATCGCGAAGATCATTTTCCTCCAAAAAAATATGTTAGGTAAATGAATACAGGCATTTCATAGAATGGCAGGAAAACAACTATTATTATTATTATTATTATTATTATTATTATTATTATTATTATTATTATTATTATTTACTTACCAAGATAGAACCCTTCTTGGAAAAGCAGGGTGCTATAAGCCCAGGGGCCCCAAACAGAGAAAATGGCCTAGTGAGGAAAGGAAACAAGGAAAAATAGAAAATAAATATGAATAGTAACATTAGAATAAATACTTCCTATATAAACTATAATATCTTTAATAAAACAACAGGAAGAGAAATTTGATAGAATAGTGTGGCCAAGTGTACCCTCAAGCAAGAGAACTCTAACCCAAGACAATGGAAGACCATAGTACCGAGGCTATGGCATTACCCTTAGACTAGAAAATAATGGTTTGTTTTAGAAGTGTTTTTCTCCTAGAAGAGCTGCTTACCTTAGCTAAAGTCTCTCTTCTACCCTTACTAAGAGGAAAGAAGCCACTGAACAATTACACTGCAGTAGTTAACACCTTGAGGGAATAATTGTTTGTTAATCACAGAGTTGTCATGCGTATGAGGAAATAGGAAAATACGTAAAGAATACGCCAGACTATTCGTTGGATAGGTAAGTAAAAGGAAAGTGAACCGTGACTAGAGAAAAGTATTCAATGTAGTATTGTCTGGCCAGTCAAACTGGATCATTTACATCAAATAATTATAAATAAATCAACACCATTATTCAATTATAATAGGTTAAATTAATATCGTATATTATCAAAAGTTATTACCATTGATATTATCACAATTCAACAACAGTAGCAACACACTTGAGATTAATAAATTCTTCAATTTACATTATCATCCTTATTGTAATTAAAAGGAAATACACTAATTAGTCCAATCTATTTATTCTCTATAGAATTCAGTCAACTTTTGCCCCAAATTTAATTTCAAATTTTATTTGCCTTTCATAGTTTGTATAGCGCTCGTTACGCCATATATTGAAAGACAAATTGAATTATCGGGTTTAACGAGAGAGAGAGAGAGAGAGAGAGAGAGCTTCAGCATCTGACAAAAACTTAGGTAGACACTCATTCAGAGAGAGAGAGAGAGAGAGAGAGAGAGAGAGAGAGAGAGAGAGAGAGAGAGAGAGAGAGAGAGAAGCCACACTATTTCAGTGCCTTACTAACAATTAGGTATCCACCTATTCCATTTCTTGGGTCATACGGTGGTAATAACAATACTTTCTCCTCCCTGATATTACTCGAACACTGGTCTTATTCCCACACAGCAGCGGGTAACAACGAGGCCATGGAGCCTTCCCGCTTAGTGTGAATACGAGGGTTACTTGCAGATGCCAACCTCCCAAAACAGAATGAGAGAGGTGCTTTAAAGCGGTTATTGACAAGCAAAGTTCAAAAGATCTTACTTGCTAGCGCTTATGGGCGATAAGAAGACAACAGACCCTAGTTCTTTCGAAGTGCCAAACTTGCAGCAGAATTCAGGAAGGAAAGGGCGGGAGTGAGAGAGTCACAGAGGGGGAGGGATTGCATTATGTCAGCTGTTCAAGCAACTGTTCAACCGCAACACAAATGCAGAGTTTCGACTCTACCGGGCCCAT
>NC_090749.1:51520054-51540054 GCF_036898095.1 Palaemon carinicauda | reverse complement strand
CAAAGATTATTTATTTCGAATTCAACAGAAAATCTGACAGATTTCCGAGGCATTTGAGATGCCAGTCAGTGTTTATGGATGGACAATAACGCTTGATTATATTCCACATTTTAAGTAACATTCATTAATGCTGAAAACGTACTGGTAATTGAATGGCCTCAAGACATCCGAGTTAATTACACGTTACTGAGAGAGAGAGAGAGAGAGAGAGAGAGAGAGAGAGAGAGAGAGAGAGAGAGAGAGAGGGAGAGAGAGAGAGAATATCAGTTGCATACACAATGCATATACAACAAAAATGCAGTGGTTTCTGGTACACTGCAGGACAAAGGCCTCAGGAATGTCCTTTTTCATGCCTGAGGTTTGGCCAGCTTTCATCATCATGCTGGTCACTGCGGATTGCTGATAGTGGGAGTTTTAAGTCTGATCGCTCACAGTTAACCAGCCTAGTATAGGTCGCTTTGCCCATGAAAGATTACTGATCAGGGCGATATCCTTTCACCACGTTTAGATATCCCACACATAAACTATATATATATATATATATATATATATATATATATATATATATATATATATATATATATATATATTTATATATATATATATATATATATATATATATATATATATATATATATATATATATATATATATATATGTATATATATATGTTACACCCGATCTGTGAAATTGCCCATTTCATGAAGTGGGCTAACCACTTGCCCATTTCATGGTGCCAAAGTATTTCCCACAGGAATCTTCGTATTTTCTCAGCTTCTTCATATTCTCAAGATTGGTTGAAGAAACTGTGACTTTATTTTACCTTTTTATTTATTCTGCTCACTACAGCACTGTTTCGACAAAAATGTCTTTATCAAGAGCTCATTGACATAAGTTTACAATTCCTTTATATATGTGGTTCAACGAAAACATCATATACACATACTGTACACACACACGCACACATACACACACACGTATATATATATATATATATATATATATATATATATATATATATATATATGTGTGTGTGTGTGTGTGTGTGCATGTATGTGTGTGTGTCTGTCTGTCTGTTTGTATAATCCCTCTCTGAGTGGGGCTTCCTTAACGTGATGAAAGAGTTTGTGCATCGCCATGATCAGCCAAGTTGTACTAGTGAGGGCTACCCATACTAGGTTGGTGTCCTGTGAGCGATCATACTTAATTCTATCACCATCCTTAATCCGCGCTGGCTAACGTGGAGAGGAAAATTACCTAATCTCAAATACAACTAAGGACATGTCTGAGCCTTTTGTCCTGCAGTGGACTAGAAACGGCTGTACACACACACACATATATATATATATATATATATATATATATATATATATATACATACACACATATATATATGTATGTATGTATATATATATATATATATATATATATATATATATATATATATATATATATATATATATATATGTATGTATATATATATATATATATATATATATATATATATATATATATATATATATATATACATATATATATATATAATTATGCATATACATATCCTAATAAGCCATGTATGTTTTATACAATAATGTCTCTATTCTCTTAACGACCTCAGGATCAGAGTCCTAGGCGAAATCACACAAAGACAATTGCTTTTGGCCGGCTGGGAATCAAACCCTGGTCAAGGAAACTTACGTGAACAGTGACATACCACTTGGCCACGAATTGTTTGTATATATATATATATATATATATATATATATATATATATATATATATATATATATATATATATTGTAATGACAGTGAGACAAGCGTCACCAAGATCAACTGATACTTTATTCAAATGTGCGTGGGAGTATATTACAAGGTGCGGACGGAAAGGTAGGATGGCGCTGGCGCCAAATCAGATTGAATTGCCCGCCAAAATATATGTGTTTTCTTACACTTACAAATATACGCTTCCTTCGATAAACGCTGGTTTCACGCGGTCTATTGAGACCCAGTCCTCTTGGCCATGGACGTCAAGAAGGAAGGCTTTCGTTGTCTTCTTATTTACCCGGTAGGGGCCTCGATAAGGTCTAGTTAGTGGTTGTCGATGATCGTCGACACGGACAAAAACGTACCCGCAGTCATCCAGGTTTTTTGGCTTGAAGTGCTTGGTTCTGTCCTGGTAAGTTTTGAGATATGGCCTGAACTTCCTGGTGATGTCCCTTAGGTTATCCAGCTGCGTGTCGTCGGTTGATGAGGGAAAGAATTCGCCAGGAACTGTGAGCGCCTCCCCGTAAACTTTTTCGGCGGGCGAAGGTACGCCGTCTGCGCGAGGGGCGGTGTGAAGGCTGAGGAGTACCCAAGGAAGTCGTGATTTCCAGTCCCCGTCGGTGCAGCTCGCCATCAGGGACGCCTTGAGGGCGCGATGAGTTCTTTCGACCATGCCGTTTGCTGCGGGGTTGTATGCTGTGGTGCTGTGGAGCGTCGTCCCCATCAGGTTCGCCAAAGCGAACCATATTTCTGAGAGGAAAGCGGGGCCTCTGTCTGTCGTGATGTTGTCAGGAACGCCAAACTTGCTCACCCAGCTTGACAGGAGGGCTTCGGTGCATGCTTAAGTCGTAGCTTCGGTCCATCGGCGATGCCTCCAATCACTCGTGGAGCGATCGATGATCGTAAGCAGGTAGCGAGCAGATCCAGAGGGGGGCAATGGTCCCACGACGTCGATGTGTATGTGACCGAAACGTCTTTTTGGCTGGGGGAAATTGCCTACCCCCGATTCGGTGTGACGACTGACTTTGCTTGACTGGCAGTTGATGCATGACTTCGCCCATTCCCGGGCGTCCTTTTTTATCCCTGGCCAGACGAACTTTTCAGACAGAAGGCGAGCGGTGGTGCGTCCTGAGGGGTGTGAAAGTCCATGGATGATATCGAATATTTTCCTTCTGCAGGAGGCTAGTATCCAGGGACGTGGGCGGCCGGTGCTGGTTTCGCAAAGAATAGTTACTCCTGCTGGTCCGAGGGGAATCGCACTTATCTTGAGCGCGGATGGCCCCGTCAGGGGATCCTGTGCTTCTCGGTCGGTGCGTTGTTCGGATGTGAGATTGGCGTAGTCGATTCCCAGGTGGATTGCGTCAATTTCAATCCTTGAAAGGGCGTCCGCGACTGGGTTTTTCTTTCCTGGGACGTAACGTATGGTGCACCCGAATTCGGCGATTGTTGCGAGACGACGTTTTTGTCGGGAGGACCATGCGTCTGTCGTTTTCGCGAAAGCTTGTACGAGGGGTTGATGGTCCGTCGGGATTGTGAAGGGAGTGCCCTCCAAGATGTGCCTGAAGTGGCGGACGGCGAGGTAGACGGCGAGGAGTTCCCTATCGAAGGTGCTGTATCTTGTTTTGGCGGGTTTCAATTTCTTGCTGAAGAATGCCAGCGGTCGAGGAGAACCATCGACGAGTTGCTCCAGCACAGCCCCACAGGCGACATTGCTGGCGTCGGTCGTTAGTCGCAGGGGCGCGTTGTCGTCGAAATGAGCCAGGGTGGTGGCATTCGCAAGGGCATCCTTCGTCCGGGCGAATGCCTGTTGCTGGGGCAAACCCCCCTCGAGTTTTTTCGCTTTTCCTTTCAAGACGTTGTCGAGGGGTGACAGGGTTTGTGCGATGTTGGGGATGAAGCGCCTGTAGTAATTGACCATCCCCAGGAACTCCTGAAGTTGGCGGATGGTTGTAGGTATCGGGAACTTTCTGATGGCGTCGACCTTGGTTTTCATGGGTTTTACCCTGCACGAGGATACGCGGTGACCAAGGAAATCCACTCCTTCCGCACCGAACGTGTATTTGTTGAAACGAACGACCAGGCCGTTCTCCTGTAGGCGTTTGAGGATGGTGCGATTGTGCCTCCTGTGTTCCTCCTTGGTTTTCGAGAATATCAGGATGTCGTCGACGTAGCAGACGCAGAAAGGTAGGTCACCAGAATGCTATCCATTAGTCGTTGGAAAGTCGCCCCGGCGTTGCGTAGACCGAAGGTTGAATATGCGAAGGTGTAGGATCCAAACGGCGTTACAATGGCAGTTTTCGGGATGTCTTCCGGAAATACGGGGACCTGGAAGTAAGACTTGAGGAGGTCCATCTTGGTAGAATACTTCGCGCCGTGCAACGCGTTCGTTAGGTCCTGCATGTTGGGCAGCGGGTAGTGATCGGGCGTTGTGATGAGGTTGAGGCGCCTGTAGTCGCCGCAAGGTCTCCAGGACCCGTCCGGCTTTTTTACCATGTGTAGGGGTGATGCCCAGGGGCTCGATGCTTTCTTACAGATACTCATGCGTTCCATGTCCTCGAAGGGGCGTTTAGCATCCTCCAGTTTCTGGGGCGGGAGGCGGCGGAATTTGGCGTGAGTAGGAGGTCCTGTCGTTGTGATGTGGTGGTAGATCCCGTGCTTGGACGGGGAACCAGGCGAGTGTCGGAGCTCGGGCTTGAAAACCTCGGGAAATTCTCGTAGGAGGTCGGCGTAGGGGTGCGTCGTTACGGCGGATACGGACATTTTCTAGTTCTATATTTTTTTGTGTAAATTCTCTCTAGCTTTGGGAAGTCTTCTACATAGGACACAGCATACAATAAGAAATCTGACTTGCTTTTTCTGCATTTGTTCACCTGACAATGAAACAGTACAGGTGAATCTTCATCAAGGAACAAAGCGTACTTGAGCAAATCAGACTTCTTCCCTCTGCTGAGTACATCTTGTAGAATATCCCTTAGGTATCCAGAATAAATTGGGAACAGTCGCCATCTTTTGGGAATCTTCTACTTAGAACACAGCATACAGGAAGTCAGACTTGTTTCTTTTGCACTTGTTCACCTGACAATGAAACAGTACGGGTAAATCTTCATCAAGGAACAAAGCATACTTGAGCAAGTCAGACTTCTTCCCTCTGCTGAATACATCTGGTAGAATATCCCTTAGGTGTTCACAATTGATTGGGAACAGTCGCCATTTTATTGTTTATCTGCTGCCATCTCCTTCTTCTTCTTCTTCTTCTTCTTCTTTTGTATTTTCTAGTTCTATATCTTTTTTTTGTAATTTCTCTCTAGCTTTGGGGAATCTTCTACATAGGACACAGCATACAATAAGAAATCTGACTTGCTTGTTCTGCATTTGTTCACCTGACAAAGAAACAGTACAGGTGAATCTTCATCAAGGAACAAAGCATACTAGAGCATATCAGACTTCTTCCCTCTGCTGAATACATCTTGTAGAATATCCCTTAGGTGTTCACAATTGATTGGGAACAGTCACCATTTTATTGTTTATCTGCTGCCATCTTCTCCTTCTTCTTCTTCTTCTTCTTCTTCTTCTTTTGTATTTTATAGTTCTATATTTTTTTGTGTAATTTCTCTCTAGCATTGGGGAATCTTCTACATAGGACACAGCATACAATAAGAAATCTGACTTGCTTTTTCTGCATTTGTTCACCTGACAAAGAAACAGTACAGGTGAATCTTCATCAAGGAACAAAGCGTACAAGAGCGAGTCAGACTTCTTCCCTCTGCTGATTATATCTCGTAGAATATCCCTTTTGTATCCAGAGTAAATTGGGAACAGTCGCCATCTTTTGGGAATCTCCTACTTAGAACACAGCATACAGGAAGTCAGACTTGTTTTTTCTGCATGTGTTCATCTGACAAAGAAACAGTACAAGTGAATCTTCATCAAGGAACAAAGCATACTTCAGCAAGTCAGACTTCTTTCCTCTGCTGAGTATATCTCGTAGAATATCCCTTTTGCATCCAGATTGGTTTGGGAACAATCGCCATTTTGTTGTTTCTCTGCTGCCATCTTCTTTTTCCTCGTCTTCTTCATCCTCTTTTTCTTCTTCTTCTTCCTCTTTTGTATTTTTTAGTTCTATATTTTTTTGGTTTGTATTTTCTCTCCAGCTTTGTGAAATCTTCTACATAGAACACAGCATACAAGAAGAAGTCAGACTTGCTTGTTCTGCATTTGTTCACCTGGCAAAGAAATAGTACAGGTGATTCTTCATGTAGGATCATAGCTTACCATTGTAAGTCACACTTCTTCCCTCTACTGAGTCCATCTTGTAGAATATTCCTTAGGTGTCCAGAATAGATTGGGAACAGTAGCCCTCTTGTTGTTTTTTTGCATTCTTCTTCTTCTTCTTCTTCTTCTTCTTCGGGGGGGGGGGGGGTTTCTAGTTATACATAATTTGTATTTTCTATCAAGTTTTGGGGAATCTTCCTCAGAGAACACATCATACTAGAAGTCAGACTTGTTTCTTCTGCATTTGTCCAACTGACAAAGAAACAGTACAGGTGAATCTTCATCAAGGAACAAAGCATACTAAAGAAAGTCAGACTTCTTCCCCTAACTGAGTCCATCCTGTAGAATATTCCTTATCAAGAATAAATTGGTAACAGTCACTATTTTGTTTCCCCGCTGCCATTTTCCACCTCTTCTTCTTCTTCTTCTTCTTCTTCTTCTTCTTCTTCTTCTTCTTCTGGACATCTAGTTCCATATAATATTTTGAATTTTTTGTTTTTTTTGGTGGGGGAGGGGAAGTAAGTTTATATGTTTTATGGATCTTTTAGTTTTTATATATTTTGATATTTTAATATAATTTTATTCTCTTTATTTTTACTCTTTCCATTGAATAACCTGTTTATTTCTTGTATTCTAGATAAAGCTGCCTCCTTAGCATCTTTTCTTAGAATTTCTTTCAGTACCACATATTCTTCCACATTCTTTAGTTTAATGTTTTTCATATTTTCAGTATTTCCTGTTCCCTCAAAATGGCTTATAAGTTCTTTCACTTGTCCTTTTTGAACTTCTACTGGGTTTGTTTTCTTCTTCCATATTCCCTTTTCTCTCTCTATCATATTTTCATACTTTTGAACGAGCTCTTCAACTATTCCTGTCACGTGTGACCTCTCGTATTCCAGTATTTCCCGTATTCTAGCTAAGGCTGAGTCCTTAGCACCTCTTCTTAGAATTTCTCTTGGTATCACATATTCTTCCTCACCCATTAATTTGATATTCACTTCAGTATTTCCTGTTCCCTCAAAAGGGCTTATAAGTTCTTTCACTTGTCCTTTTTGAACTTCTACTGGGTTTGTTTTCTTCTTCCATATTCCCTTTTCTCTCTCTATCATATTTTCGTACTTTTGAACGAGCTCTTCAACTATTCCTGTCACGTGTGACCTCTCGTATTCCAATATTTCCCGTATTCTAGCTAAGGCTGAGTCCTTAGCACCTCTTCTTAGAATTCCTCTTGGTACCACATATTCTTCCTCACCCATTAGTTTGATATTCACTTCAGTATTTCCTGTTCCCTCAAAAGGGCTTATAAGTTCTTTCACTTGTCCTTTTTGAACTTCTACTGGGTTTGTTTTCTTCTTCCATATTCCCTTTTCTCTCTCTATCATATTTTCATACTTTTGAACGAGCTCTTCAACTATTCCTGTCACATGTGACCTCTCGTATTCCAGTATTTCCCATATTCTAGTTAAGGATGAGTCTTTAGCATCTCTTATCAGAATTTCTCGCATTGCTGCATATTCTTCAATATCAACTTTTTTCATATTAGTTTGATGTCCGACAACATTAACATTTTCCTCGAATTCTTGAACCCTTTGTTTTACTTTACCTTTTTTTCCTTGTATGGCAATTCTCTCCTTCCTCCTTATTTTTTCATGGCTTTCCATAATAGATTCGTATTTTTCAATTAAACCTTCTACAACAGTCTTGTTTCTATTATAGAGTTTTCTCTCATCCACCAAATCTATAACGAGTCCTTCGTTTTGGGCCTTATAAGATCGTGATTCATTCTCAGACATTCTTCTTGCATGTGAAATAAATGTTCCGGAATCTAAGACGGAACAATAGTAACAACATAAAAGCTTACCTTGTGAAGCTCCAATAAGATCCTCCATCAAATCTATAACGAGTCCTTCCTTTTGGGCCTTATAAGATCGTGATTCATTCTCAGACATTCTTCTTGCATGTGAAATAAATGTTCCGGAATCTAAGACGGAACAATAGTAACAACATAAAATCTTACCTTTTGAAGCTCCAATAAGATCCTCCATCAAATCTATAACGAGTCCTTCCTTTTGGGCCTTATAAGATCGTGATTCATTCTCAGACATTCCTCTTGCATGTGAAATAAATGTTCCGGAATCTAAGACGGAACAATAGTAACAACATAAAATCTTACCTTGTGAAGCTCCAATAAGATCCTTAAGAGTTTGTTCCAATTCAGAAACAATTTTAGCATCCAAACCGTCACCACAATAACAATTACCCTTAAAACTCTCCATATTCAATCTAACTTCTTTCTGCCCATCACCACCTTTAGTTTTAAAAAACGGAGTCTTCACTGAAGTCTTCTGAATGTCTTGACAACCAAACTGGATCCCAGCGACATCTGTCATTTGACGAAAGATTTTTTATTTTCTTTTCCTAATTTGTATTTGAAATATTGAGCATATATATATATATATATATATATATATAAATATATATATATATATATATATATATATATAATTATATACACACAAGAGTAGACAATATCTTAATGGGGTCCAAATATCAAAGACAAAATCTCTTCGGACATAGTGAACTCCTGCAGGTTTTTAGGATGAGAAAAGTACAGAGATCTGACCGGATTTCTCACTGAAGTCTCCTGGATGTCTTCACACCGAAACTGGATCCCGAAGGCATCTGGGATCTGACGAACGATTTTTGATTCTATCTTCCTAATTTATATTTGAAATATCGATATATATTATATATATATATATATATATATATATATATATATATATATATATATATATATATATATATATATGTATATATATGTATATGTATGTATATATATATACAAAATAGTAGACAATATCCAAAAATCCCTCCGGACATACTGAGCTCCAGTTAGTTTTTAGGATAAGAAAACTACAATTACATACATCCATTTATTTGGTGTCGACAAGCATTTTGAATCACTTTTTCATTCTTGCAACGGAAAAGAAATCGATTCTTCAGGAATGCCTCTCGTGTTCAAAGCAGAACGAATTGGGAGGCTTGCTAGCCGTGCCATAAGTTTATGTCCGGATCTGCGGCTATCTCCGGTTCGATTATCTTTGGAATGGCGTCTCTCGTATGACAGTCTCGAAGCTCGAATGTTTTCTCCTCAGTGAAGAAGATTCTGCAACCCCCGTCCATGATTTTTCTCTTCAGTCTCCGATTGAGTTCAAGATTCCACAGTTGGGAAGGGGTTGATGTTCAAATTGGGTCTTGCATGTGCAGCGCAGTTTAGAATGAGAGGCTTTCTCGCAATTGCCCCTCACAATTTTTTACACTTGATCCATAGGTCCACTTCATCTGGAACGGTTTCAATCCCGCAACAGCTAAAATGGTTTGTGGCTTCAGGATTCTCCGGGAAGTCTTGGCTGCAGGATTTTTCGGGAAGTCTTGGCTGCAGGATTCTTCGGGAAGTCTTGGCTGCAGGATTCTTCGGGAAGTCTTGGCTGTAGGATTCTCCGGGAAGTCTTGGCTGTAGGATTCTCCGGGAAGTCTCGCAGCTTCAGCGTTTTCTTTCCAGTGAAGAATCTTCTGCTCTTTCATTCAGTTTATGCATGACTTGCCACTACTAAATGCGGTACTTGAGCATTTTACTTCACGTTTATAGTGAGTAGATAATCCCTGTAATGGCGTCCAAAGGAGCGAAGACAGGATCTTTCTGGACAAATTGATCCTCAGGAAAACTGTATTTGCTTCCCTCCATTCCATTTTCGTTGTCTTCTAAAGGACTCATCATTTCCTCGAGAAGGAGGTTATCGAGCGTCGTCAGGAATACTTTGGCTGAGTGATGGAATTACACTTTAATATAAAGGCTGTGGCGGTGGAAATTAAAATTTATTCGGATACTCTGAAATTAATTATCAAATATTGATAGATAAAAACTTTTGAAATACAAATGATTTTCGTGTTTTCGCAATTTCTTCTGGTTTTCAGGTGTAAGCTCTCTTGTTTCAATTTTAGAAACACGCAGAGAGAGAGAGAGAGAGAGAGGGAGAGAGAGAGAGAGAGAGAGAGAGAGAGAGAGAGACTGGGCTATTTATTTACAAACTAAAATATTAATAGAGAGAGAGAGAGAGAGAGAGAGAGAGAGAGAGAGACGGGGCTATTTATTTACAAACTAAAATATTAATAGAGAGAGAGAGAGAGAGAGAGAGAGAGAGAGAGAGAGAGAGAGTGAACTAAGATGAAACAAGTTACATTTTCCTTTTTAGGATAGAAAGAGAGAGCGAGAGCGGAGTGCGTATTCATTTACAGACAAAAAAGAATTAAGAAATAGCCAACTAAGAAAAGTTACTTTTTCTTCATCAAACTTGATGCTAATAACATTAGTTTATGACCTAGTCAATGTCATAGTATTATTGTAGCAGTAATACTTGCCTTAGTAGTGAGGAAGGTGTTACAGTAGTAGTAGTAGTAGTCGTAAAATATGTAGCCTTAGGAGCTGGTAAAAAGATGGAAAAAATATACCAGCATTTATAGTCTACGTATTTTATTTTCTATTTTAAGAGTATTATCAGAACATATTCAGTTGTATTAATTCCCTTAAACAAACCTCGTATCTATTGAACTCTCATTCCATTACAATTTCAATTTTTTATTACCTCCGTCAACGAGGTTGTAAGGAGGTTGTGTTTCACCCCCTGTTTGTGTGTTTGTTTGTTTTTTAGTGAACACCTTCCTGCCCACAATTTTAATCGTAGAGTAATGAAACTTGCATGAATTAACTGTTATGTAAAAAGGCTGAAATGATTGAATTTTGGAACGGCAAGGTCAAATATCAAGGTCACGGTCAAGCAAAATGTCCGATTCATGTAATCAGTCAAAAGTATGGACATGGTTGTCACAGAGACCCCAAACTTGGTTCATATTTGGCATTATGAAAATCCCCGCCAATTAATACACGTTAAGGTTGAAGGTCAACGTGGAGTCCATGGTCAAGGTCAAGCAAAAGGACAAATTCCGAGCATTAACCATACGGCCACAATTTTAATCGTAAAGTAATGAAAGTTGCAGGCATTATAAACTTTTATGTAAAGAGCTTGAAATTATTAAATTTTGGAATGTCAAAGGTCAAGGTCCCTGACGAACAAAACATCCATATCGCGTAATCAGCCATAGATTTGGACATCGTTGTCACAGAGACTTCAAACTTGGTTCATATTTGGGTAGGAAAATCCACGCCAATTAATACATGTTAAGGTCATCGTCAAGCAAAAGGTTGAGAAATAAATTGCTGTGGCGGAGGCTTGCACTCTATTGAGTGCCCCTCTATTTTCGTATAATTTGGCGCTAAAACTTATTTAGTTGAAGGATAGATATTACACCGCTCCCACATTGTATTAATTCAAAGTAAACCATTATATGACGCAAGCTACCTTAAACACAAGCAACAACCAATCACGGAAGAGCATGACGTACGAAGCCAGTCAACACGAACAACCAATCACAATTGAGAATGACGTAGCCAGATTGATTTGGGAAAAGACAAGGTTTTACTAATGGGTTTAGGAACTGATTTTTGCAGAATCGCTCACATTGTGTGCCACGTCATTCAATTTTTTTTTTATTCTTCGATTTTTTTCTAATGATCTTTAATTATATTTTCCTGGAATACATGTTGTCAATGTGCGGCCTAAAAAGTCTTAATCAGCTGTGTATTAGTTATTAATTTCCAATTTCCCGTATATATATATATATATATATATATTTATATATATATATATATATATATATATATATGTAAGTATGTATGTATGTATGTATGTATATGTTACACCCGAACTGTGAAATTGCCCATTTCATGAAGTGGGCTAACCACTTGCCCATTTCATGAAGTGAGCAAACTACCTACCCAGTTCATGAAATGGGCAAGTGGTTAGCCCACTTCATGAAATGGGCAAATGAACCCTCACCCATTTCATGAAATGGGCTGCCATGATGCATGAAAATATATCTTTGGTACAAAAAGAACCTTTTATATAAATGAATCTCGCTCTGCTGCTCCAAGATCAAATCTTTCTGCACTTCAATGTCATACAATATTATTCAGAGAAATTCAAATAAATGATCGTTATAACGACCATAAAGTATTTGTGCAGGAAGGGGCAAAAACTAACCAACACGAAAGGACTTTACTTAATGAAACAAGCTACTTTAAACACAACTTAGTGAAAGAAATAGTACTACAACTGAACAGCAATAAATACGGACATACACAAACTGATTATATATTGTTTTTTTCCTTAGTATTTGGGTCAAAATAAGGAAACCTAATCTTATTTATAAGATATGTCTTATGACTTATCAAGCTCTACATTTTGAAAGACCAAAATACATGAACAATTTACTGAGTGCCTTTCACCTTGACACTTCTATGATCTTGAGACATAGTGTAGATCGTCATAGACTGATAGAACCAAGATCCAATTCAGATATTGGTTTTAGAGCTTTTGCAACGTGTGCACCAAGGCTGTACAATAAGCTGCCTGAAAATATCAAGAACAGTGAAAATTTGCAGATTTTCAAAAAGAAGTTGAAAACCCACTTATTCACTGAATGCTACGATTTGAATGAAAAGTGCATTAAACAAGATTATAGATGTTAACTCAACGTGTACGAGGGAGGCCCTGCGGAGCGCTGCCTCAGCAGTGGAGCGGGGCCTTGAAGACTGCTCACAAGTAAACAAGTAAACAAGTAAATATTGTAAGTTGAAAAAAAATCTTTTGATAAAATAAAATACAATTGTTTTAAACAGCTGTTTTAATAATTAAAAATATAGGCAAAATTCACGTCTATGTAAGCAATGGTCATACATATCAAACAAATTTACAGTAATTTTTGGTCAATATTGTCACATTATTTGTGGGTGTGGCAAGCACTGTTGCATCGAAGGCTAGCTTTCAAACAAGAACACCGCTTTGACAAGCAATTGCTCCTGCAAAGACATCTCTGGTATCCTTGGCCACCACACACACCTTCTGCTCGAACTAGTTTGCGAATACTTAACTGTTGTTTGGGGATATTTTCAGGCAAAAGTCCTTTGTATTGAACAAATTCGAATTGATTTCTGGCAAGTTTACCATTGATAATTCCTCTTTTTGTGCCGATCACATAACCACTGTCTTCAACTGCTAATACAACACCTACTATGTTAGTCGGGTGGGGGAGGGGGGTCTCCTTTACTACGGTTAAATTGAGACACCAGTACAGACACATTGTCACCAACATCAACTGCTCGCATTGATCTAGTGCTGCGTACTAACATTCGTTGAGCTTGCTCCCTTTCTTGCCTTTTTTGCTGGATGCAGTACTTCGGTTGAGATATTTTCTTGTTCCATAGCAGGTTGCTGCTGAGAGTCTGCAACTGGATGTGGTTCACGTTCACATTCAGGGTCTACTGATATTAGGTCATCCCGAGCTGAATCTCCGGTAAGTGGAAGCCTTTCACGTTCTTCTTCAATACCAGACGATATTTTGCTGATGAATGCATCTTCTAAATTTGACTTAAGACAACATCTTGGCTTGTTGCCAGTGAGCGCTTGATAGGGAGTCATCTTGATTGCCTCATGATATGAACTGTTCATGGCCCACTGAACAAAACGGACACCATAACTCCATTTAGCACAATTATTGTCTCTTATCCATGCCATGAGCTTGAGTTTCATATCCCTATTACCTCTTTCAATAGATCCCAGACTCTGGGGATGCCGAGGACGCCCATTTACTACGATGTGTTCAGGCCATAGTGAGGTTAGTTCTTGGATCACTTCAGCTGTAAATTCACGTCCATTGTCAGACTGAAGGATGTGTGGTGCACCTATATCCAAGAAGATGAAAAGAAGTTCATTGGCAACCTCAGCTGCTATCTTTGATTTCAGGGGACGAATTACATGAAACTTCGTTAGATACTCCATATAGTGCAGAATAAAGCAATAACTTCCATAGTCTGCATGTCGACCAGATCTACTTGTCCTCTTTCACTAAGATCTCTTACGGACAGTGGTCTGACCACAACTACTGCTGCCGTTTCTTTTCTGCGACGCTTTTCAACAAAGCGCTCACAATGCACGATATATAGTGACACAATTGATATTGGAATATTTCCATATTTTTCACACACCTCCTTGTAGGTCTTCTTATCGCCACCATGACCGGTGTTAATGTGGGCTTGTTGGATAATTCCTATGACTGATTCTTTAGTTGCCATATATATTCCATTCTTCTTTTTAACTGTTTCTATTTCACCAAAGGAGGCAATCTGAAAAGTTTGCAAAATGTGGTAGTGTTCTCTTTTAAAGCGTCTGTCTAGTCTTTCCTCTCTTCAAAATGGCAATTACAGTCTTCTCATATTCAGTAGACCACAAGGTAGCACAACTTGCTATTTCTTCTTCCATGACTAAAGCTTGAAAGGGTTATACTTTGAAAATGCCACCATATATTATGTTAAAAGTGTTTGTATTACATCATTTAATAAAAGACTTTAAAATAACTTTTTCTGGTTTAACAACTCGTTTAGAACAAATTTTAAGATTCATGCATGAATATGACCATTTCATGAAGTGGGCTAACCACTTGCCCATTTCATGAACTGGGCAAGTGGTTTGCTCACTTCATGAAATGGACAAGTGGTTAGCCCAATTCATGAAATGGGCAATTTCACAGATTGGGTGTAACATATATATATATATATATATATATAAAGAGAGAGAGAGAGAGAGAGAGAGAGAGAGAGAGAGACTACTTCCTTCCCTCTATTATCAAGCTTATGAATTCAATTTGATTTTCCTAACCCTTACTCACCTTCTTCGGGTCTATCTCCAACATAATAAATATAACCTTGCCATGTTTTCTTTCTATACTTTTCTGTTTTATTTACACATCTGGCCTACTCTTTACATATTCCCCTCTGTCCTCATGCACCCGAGAACACTGTGATTACCAAACAATTCTTATTCACCCGAGGGGTTAACTATTGTACTGTAACTGTTAAGTGGTCACTCTTAGCTATAGTAAGCAGCTCTTCTAGGAGAAGGACACTCCATAATCAAACCATTGTTGTCTATTGTTGGGTAGTGCCATAGCCTCTCTACCATGATCTTTCATTGTCTTGGGGTAGAGTTCCCTTGCTTGAGGGTACACACAGGCACACTGTTCTATCTTATTCCTCTTTCTCTTGGTTTTTAAAGTTTTATAGTTTATATGAGAAATATTTATTTTAATAATGTTACTGCTCTTAAAAGATTATATTTGTTAATTACTTTTCTTGAAGTTTCCTTGTTTCCATTCCTTACTGGCCTGTTTTCACTGTTGGAACCACTGAGCTTATAGCATCCTGCTTTTCCAACTAAGTTTGTAGCTTAGCAAGTAAAAATAATAATAATAATAATAATAATAATAATAATAATAATAATAATAATAATAATAATAAAAAATAATAATAATAATAATAGTAATTATAATAATAATAATAATAATAATAATAATAATAATAATAATAATAATAATAATAATAATAATAATAAGAAAAGAAGCCTCAGAACATCCACTCCACAAGCTTTCAGACTTTGATTAAACTGACGTGAAACATAAAATCCGGACGGGTCATCTCTAAGTAAAGAAGAATACTCAAATGAGAAACTCTGTATCTCTGCTTATATGTTAGCAAATATGGCGTTTCCACATTCAAATCCTTTACTTGATATTTATTTAAATCTTATCATGTAACTAGTGTAAGCGACCGGTCAAAAATGACGGCTAAATATATAGATAGCGAGCCATACAAACAGACTCAACGCTTTCCACCCTTTCCCTTTTACATAACTACCACATGTCAGTTTGAGCAAATTGTGGTAGAATTTGATTTCCGAGTGGTTGTTCCTCCGCGTGATAGGAATATATATATACACGCACACACACACACACACATATATATATATATATATATATGTATATATATATACTGTATAAATATATATATATATATATATATACATATATGTATATATATATATGTATATATGTATATATATAAATATATATATGTATATATATATACAGTATATATATATATATATATATACAGTTTATACACACACATATATATATATATGTATATATATATATATATATGTACACACACACTTATATATATATATATATATATACATATATATATATATATATATACATATATATATAAATACATATATATATATATATATATTTATATATATATATTTATATATATTTATATTTATATATATATATATATATATATATATGTACACACAGGATTTCTGTTCAAATTTAATTGATGTTTTCCACGATTAAACATTATAAAATTTATATGCATCCGTTAAAATTATTCAAAACGTTCTCCACGCAACGCTATATAACCATAATTCCAATTTCCCCTTTGGGCGATGAGACAATCCGGACAAAATTGGTGTTAAATGTGAACATATTTTTGTTCGTGAATATAATTACATTTATGGATCTCGCGAAAAAACTATACGACGAATTTCATGAAACTTTGAAACGTAAATTGCATGTAGGTTAATGGTCAATCTAAATAAATTAAGGGATAGATGAAAAGCATTTTTTTTATTTGTTTGTTTGACTAGAGTTGTTCATAAAATACTTGAAACTTTAATGAAACTTATGCAAATGTCTCGAAATGAAAGGCATCTATGTAGATTTTTAGAGCTCATTTACTTTGTACGTATTCTTAGATTTAGTGCTAAAAGCCGTTAAACCATCAGTAATTTTTATGAAATTAAGCTCTGAGTTTATAGAAATATTTATGTTAAGATCGTAACTCATGAGTATGTTTATTTTTATAGATAAATATCCTCATTTCAAAGGCCTCACCATAACAAATTATGGCAGCGTTTATGAAAAAAAAAAAAGTGGTTTCTGAGGAAGGATACCTTAACGAGCTGTAGTAGTGAGGGCCACCACCCATACTAGGCTGGTTTGCAGCGAGTGATCAGACTAAAGTCTCCCACCATCACCAATCCATAGTTGGCCAGTGTGGTAAGGGAAACTGGCCAGATCTCAGATATAAATGAAGAGATGTCTGAAACTTTTATACAGCAGTGGACTAGGAAATGCTACCTTTGTTGCTGCTTATATATAGAAAATCTCCAAAAATGAACATTTCAAAACTGCCACTGTTCATAGAGTAGTCCTGCACTGTCTTAATACGTTTGAGGAGGTTCAGAATAAAGGAAAAACAAGACATTGAAGGATTTCCATTGAAATAAACAAATAATTTTCCAACTGCAATCAACTTTGCAATAGCTCTACAGGTTGAAGAATTTGACACCCACTTGCCTGCAGTCATTGGCGTAGTGCAATAAACAATGGAAAATAGAATATGCATGTCAGGGTTTGAATCTTTGAACATATCAGAAGACCCGTTATAGATTTATAGGTGCCTCATGAATGGCAGAGGTAAGGGCCAGTGATAATGCCCTAGCAGAACAATGCACTGGAGACTGACCATAATACATATACATATATACATATGATATACATATAATCAGCTGGTGACTCAGCAGGCAGACCTCTAGGCTCCCCAAAACTCCATCTTTATCTCACAAGGATGGCAAGGTTGCAGACACTACGAGAAACTATCGAGCTAGAGCGGGACTTGAACCCTTGTCCGGCAGATCGCTAGACAGGGACCTTTCCAACAGGGTTATCAAGCAAACTACTGTTTAGTACTATACGTCCTCGCTATAAATAATACGTCCTTCAAATGCATTTTATTTTTTCAGACGTGGAACGCAGAGCTGAAGAAATGGAGCTCGGAGTGGTTGATTGTTTATAAATCGTGGGAGGCAGACAGCCGTTTTGTAAAGGAGAAAGGTCTGGTGGTTGCTGTCTTTTTTAGACTTCACAATCTTACACACTTTTTTTAAATAATCTTTTTGTTTTAATTCATTCTTCAGTTCCTTTTATTTACATTTTCAACCCTACTAGTTCGCTTGCTGTCAGCGATCAAACTTGAGTGTCACACCATCATCAATAAGCAGTGGTGATGGAAATGGCCAAACACCGGACACGCTTAAAACAATTATAGTTGTTGTTTTATTGGGTCTTTCATTATTAGTTAATTTGGTTAAACCCAATATTAAATTAATTTCCCTTCTTTATAAATACTTGTGATTCATTGTTTACTTTCAATTGCTTAATATTTATATAAATTCTTTTCTACCTAATACATTAAATATTAAATATTTCTTCATCTCATCCCATTTTTCATGGTCATTTCTTATCTTTAAAACCAGAAATTAATGACCTTTTGTTAATCAGGGGACCTTATCTAGTCACTAAAATGAGAGGGGGGAGAGTGATTACAGGTCCACCATAAGAAAATATTTGAAAAATAATATAACCTAATTTGTTGTATCTTAAGTCCATATGATTATGAATAAATGAATAATATTAGGAGAAAAGTATGACTATTTAGCGTTATTAGCTAGTCAACTAATTTACAAGTCCCCTATTTACAGATTAGGTAAAATATGCAACAAGTTCTCTGTGACATCTTAAATGTTCCGTTCCACTTAACTCTCTAGAAGAAGTGATCAGTATTTAGAATACATTTTTTACAGCATAAGTAATAAGGACTGAAATTCACTTATTTTATGGAGCAGGATAATATAGGATTTATAGGACTCCATTACGAGTGTAAAATAATAGTGTGTTATAAAAATAAAAGCCTTTAACCAATGTGAGATTTAATATCTAAGGTTAGGGATGGTACCAAAAGGGATAGCAAGCGAGTGAATGACAAGAATAAGAATATACTAGATTTACTTGTGACAGTAAATGTGGAAAATCAAAACAAAAATATAAAAGGGAACAATACTGAATGAATTGCTTTTTTGAATGCATTAAATAAAAACACGATAACAAAGTTGTAACAGAAGAGAAGCGATGGAGGATACAGATGCATGGAGGTAATTCACTTGCATAAAACCCCTTCATGAATTAAAGCTTTTTGCAACTGATATAAAAATTGCTCAACTTCTTGATATAGCCAAACAATATACAGTAGGTGCAACACAATATCCAGAAATATTTACCCTTGTGCCAGGCAATGTTTACAAATTCTTTAGCTATGTCTTGATGGTCAAGTTTAGCAACATGCTTTCGATAAACCTGATCAGTCCAAACTTAAAATAAAAAGTAATGTCCACCAATAACATAATGGAAAATTACTTATTATATATCCTTTATTATAGTAATATTTTATACTTGTTTGTGATGAGTATATCTTTTTTAATATTGATAATAACTTAATTTCCAGCATCTGTTAAATAAACTTGGAGGAAAAAAGTGAAGGATAATTAATACGGTCCACCTGGAATAAAAATAGGGGACCTAAATTGGAGGGATATGACCCTCATGAACTGAATCAAAACTTGTTTTTTGCTATTATTTTGATTATGCTTCTTATCATCCTTTCTAACCCTATTTATCAGGTATCCTCTGCCCCTCGTTATCTGTAACCTCTTATAAATTAATGGTACCCAAACAAATATCACCAATTTCAATTTCTTATTTCTTGGTACGTCTTTTCAGAGGCCTCTTTCCTCTTGGTAAGGGTTAGGAGGGACTCTTTAGCTATAGTAAGTAGCTCTTCTAGGAGGACACTCCAAAATCAAACCTTTGTTCTCTAGTCTTGAGTGGTGCCATAACCATTGTGCCATGGTATTCTACTGTCTTGGGTTAGAATTCGCTTCCTTTCCTCACTGTGCTATTTTCCCTATGCTATTTTCCCTGAGCTAATAGCATTCTGCTTTTCCAACTAGGGTTGTAGTTTTTGCAATTATTATTATTATTATTATTACTATTATTATTATTATTATTATTAATAATAATAATAATAATAATAATAATAATAATAA
>NC_090749.1:51497554-51515054 GCF_036898095.1 Palaemon carinicauda | reverse complement strand
ATATATATATATTGAGATTTATTTTATGAGCTTGAGGCTTACATTTTGTGGTGTGTATTATTATTATACGTATTTGATGTGTTTTCCCTAAATTACAGATATAAGAATAATAACGAGACTATACTGCAACAGTATTCGTTCCCGTAACACAGACACAAGAGACAAATATATGGACAATTACATAAAAAAGTCATTTATATCTTAATAAATGCGGTAATAGACATAGCCATCCATACTATGTTGGATTGATGTGAGACATCAGAATAAAGTCTCCCACCATCGCCAATCCACTATGGCCAGCGAGGTTATGAAAACTGGCTAGAACCCAGACAGGAATAATGACATGTCTGAGCCCTTTGTCCTGCAGTGGACTAGAAAAGGCTGCATTTGTTGTTGTTGTATTCATTTTATAATTTCACTTCGACTGACATAAAAATAGGACATCTAACGACAACGGACAACTTAACATACATTTGTATATGATCGTACATAATATGAAAGCTTCCTCAGCCACACCAACTGCTTATAAAATGATAAAATCTGTAATATCAGCTCCCAAAAACAAAAGAATAGACTTAACATCGTAAAACGCTTCCGATAGGAATGGATTCTCAACCCTGTTTCAGGAGAAGAAGAAGAAGAAGAAGAAGAAGAAGAAGAAGATGAGGAGGAGGAGGAACAGGATGAGGTATGTTCTTTGCAAACTTTTATCGCCCTGTCGAAGGAGGTCCATCCTTGGCTGGATAGATCTTCGATACTTCATAATACATTTTCTATTTCCTTTTTCTTGGAATGATGTACCGGAAAGAGAAAGGTTTGTCTTCACGGAAAGAAAATTGTTTTGCCCCACTCCGAAGGCAATTCTTTACAGGCAGAGGATTAGAATTTTTTTTTCCTTTCCTGCTTGATGCTAAAAAATATTTTTTTTTGTGACGCTATAAAGAAAAAAAATCTTCCTTCTTGTTCCTTGCGTGTAAGTAATAAAATATTAGTTTCTGACTGACGCAAATGCACACAATACAGTATATAATTTTCATACACGTCTTTATCTTTAGGAAATAGTTTACATATTTTCATTCATATGTTATAAAATTGGTTTTAAATGACAAACGAAACCTATCTATATATGCAGTGGCTTTCATTTTATGTACTGTAGGACATTGAAAGCCATTTTTATTGTGAGTGTCCCAATGAAACTTGAAGTATTTTTGTTAAATGTTTTTTTAATGAAGGGTATCAGAACTAATATTTCATATCACTGGTTAAAAAAAGGAACGAAAATAAATGTTTTGAGAAAGATGATTAACTATAACATATTCTTTCGATATTTCAAAAAAAAAAAATTTCTAAATTCTGGATTTAAATCAGAAAAAAAATAAATAGTTTATATGTTGTATTATGATGGACATATTTGTTGAGAGAGTAAGCCACATTTCTTCTCTGCTCCCAAGGAGAACGTGTCTTGGATTCATGAAAATTATTATTTTTTCTTTTCCTGGATACCAAAAGGGAGTGAGGAGGGCTTAGGAGGAACCTTTTACGAGGAGAATATCAAGAGGGAGGCAGAGAATTAGATGGCCAGATAAGGTGAAGGATGATATGGAGAGAAGAGGTTTGGTGGAGGAGGATGCCTTTGATAGAAGGCATTGGAGAAGGCGCATCAGGTAACCGACCCCTTAATGTAAGGAAAACGCTGGTGAAGATGTTAAATTTTTTTCATGCATGATACCAATTTCAATCTTTCATAGTAACGTAAGAAATCAAAAGCTATATTTCTTTCAGTGACATTAGAAATAAAAATATGCATTTCAAGTTATAAATCAAATTCGATGTATCTCTTGAGGTGACGTAACAATTTAAAATTTACTAATTTTTTTTTTTTGTCTTTTTACCTGATTTTTTTTTCTTTGAATGAGGTAACATATCAAGCATAATTTTTTGGAATGACATACCAAACCAAAATCTATCTTTACTGGGTGACGTTACAAACAAAAGGCTATATTTTTTAGAGTTCTATTTTGTAAATAACGTTACATATATAAATTAAAGTTTGAAAAGCTCAAAAAATTAGAAGTCAATATTTTTTGGTATCTTTTTATGGGTAAGATATATAAAAAAAGACTTTCTAAGGGGTTCCTTCCTTATCAATGTAAAGGCAGGAAAAACTAAACTTTGACTGTAACAAAACCGAAGAAACTTCCAAATCATCAAAGAAAGGGAGATTATGTTTATGGAAAACTAGAAGCAGAAAGAGAGTTCCAGAGTTTGTTTAAAAGGAAGAAAGTCCCATTTAATTGAATGTGTGAAAAAAATGAACTGACCTTGGCTATGACAATACGCCGAACAAAAGTTCGTTATTATTATTATTATTATTATTATTATTATTATTATTATTATTATTATTATTATTATTATTATTATTATTATTAATATTATTATTATTATTATTATTATTATTATTATCATTATTATTAGCTAAGTTACAACCCAAGTTGGAATAGCAGGAAGTTATAAGCCCAAAGGTTCCAACAGGGAAAGTAGCCTAGTAAGGAAATTGAATAAGGAAACACTTAGAATAGTGTAGCTTAGTGGACCCTTAAGCAAGAAAATTCTAACCCAAGACAGTGGAAGACCATAGTACAGAGGCTATGGCACCGCCCAAGACCAGAGAACAATGATTTGGTTTCGGAGTGTTCTTGTAGTGGAGGAGATGCTTACCATAGCTAAAGAGTCTCTTATCGAGTGGAAAGTAGCCTCTAAGTACAGTAGTTAACCCCTTGAGTAATAGTTGTACAGTAAAGTGCCTATTTGTATATCTTTACTGTAACAATTAGCCAATAGGAAATACACTACACATTTTTATAAGGTACGGCCACTTTCCCTCATAGTTTGCCATCATAAATGTATGCCCACTAAAAGCATCGTACTTCTGGTCTTTTAGATGGAACATCTAGTCCCTACAGTTGGAAACTGCCGCCCAAATCATATAAATTACAACCCTTTTTTTTAATGACAATGCTACATAGATCTAATAAAAATAACCTAATGAATAAAATGTCTGAAGAACCACTAAAGAATGGAAAATATATAACTAAAAATAATTGCCTATATAGATAAGCAAATGAATAGAAAAACAACCCAAGGAAAACCTGACCCAGAAACTCTCTTACAGCATCTGTTTTTAAGGCAGTTAAAGAACTCTCTTTCGTCGAGATGAACGAAAGTCCATTATCTGCTCTAATCTCCAGACTTGAACTAACAGGGAATATTATATGTTAAGTCCTGTTATCCTTCATTTCCATTTTTTTTTATATTCAACTTACTTTCGAAAGGATTAGACGCAGTCTCCTATGAGAAAATAGTTTTTAAAAGAATAAAATTGTGAATTATTATCTGAGATTAAAAATATTCAAAGAGGCACTTTAGGTTATTAATACTTTGATGTGATGTCCTTTCTTTGCTTGACATTAAAGAATCTGATGGAAAAACATTGAACAAACTGTTAAATTTTTCATATTGTTGACATAATGGAGACATAGATTTAATATTTTACAATACAAATATAAACAACAGCAAATGTAGGACAAAGGCTTCAGATATGTCCTTAATCATGTATGGGGTCTGGCCAATTTTGAACATCACCCTGGCCACTGCAAATTGGTGATGGTAGGAGACTTTAGTCTGATCGCTCACAGTAAACCAATCTAGTAAGGATGGTTTTAACTAGTACAGCCTTGATGCTCATGGTGATACATAAACCCTTTCATAACGTTGAGGTATCCCTACTCAGAAAAGGCATGGATATATACACACACACAACACACACACACACACACACACACACACACATATATATATATATATATATATATATTGTTGGACACCATATCTAATAAGTGAATATTTCTTAGGAAGTACATTAAATTAATTTATTCATATTATGATTTAAAGTTAGATTTATAAAACATATATGTTACCAGTCTAAGCCCTTGTCTAGTTTATAACTTGAGCCTTATATGTAAGATGAACAAATATTGTAACTATACTTGCGCAATTCAACCCTTTTTTCATGTGTTTTACCAGTTAGATTACTTTCAAAGTTACCTTTTTTTTTTTTTTTTTTTTTTTTTTTTTTTTTTTTTACATGGAATATAGCGATGTCAAAATAGGTATTACTGTTCAGTCTTCTTGCAAAATACTCTGGTCTACCCATTCACTATCCTTACGTATGAATCTCAACACACTGCTCATCTCGATTCTTTTTAAGCTTTGTATAAAATGTTAATATTTAACTTCAACATCTTCAAAGAACTTCTTTTATTCATAGAAAATACCCTAACATCACTCATACATACATCAGCCGTGTCTAGTGCCCCGCAGGACAAAGACCCCTGGTATGTCCTTCCGAATGTGTCTGTTTATGATCTTACTATGCCAATCTATTTCTACCAATTCTTCAACTTCTCTTCCTTCCATAAAAGGAAATGGCCATAAATGCATTAAAGCCTATATTATAAATCAAATTGTGGATTAGGGGAAGAGGTTAATACCCGATTGCTCTAGCTAACACCTATCACATTCTACTGACTACCAGATACATGATCCCCTGCTTAGATAAATCGAAGCAAACTTATCCTATATCCCGTCCTCATAATACACATTGGGAACAACAAAAAGCTAAGATAATCAATACAACATATATATATATATATATATATACATATATATATATATATATATATGTATATATACACACATAAATATATGTGTATATATAAATCATATATATATATATATATACATATATATATATATATATATACATATATATATATATATATATATAGATTCATATATATATATATATATATATATAATATATGTATATGTAAACATAAATAAATAAATAAACAATATATATATATATATATATATATATTGTTTGTACATGTATACAGTACATATATATATATATATATATATACAGTATATATATATATATATATATGTATATATATATATATATATATATTGACGTGGTGAAAGGGGTTGTGTATCGCCTTCATTACCCAAATTGTGCTAGTCAGGGCCACCATACTAGGTTGCTTTGCTGTGATCGACCAGACAAAAATCTCCCAATATCACACATCTGCACTGGGCAACGTGGTATTGAAAACTGGCCAAACCATAGTCGTGAATATGGACATGTCTGAGGTCTTTGTCCTACAATAGACAATAAGCGGCTACATTTGTTGTTGTTGTTGATGTCACATCTGACGGACATTATACACTAACAGATGTAAACAAAAAAATTCAAGACATAAGATATAAAATAATATTACCTGACAACTCCAAAGAAAATACATTCAAAAAAGTAAAATAAAATAGCTCAAGAAAGACCAGTATATCAAAACAGAAGAAAATATGACCACTCTTTGATTCCTCCACATCATTATAAAAAAAAAAAAAATAAAAAAAAAATAAAGCATGACCACATAATATGAGAGGAATTTATCGACATAAAGAACCCCCCCCCCCCCTCTCTCTCTCTCTCTCTCTCTCTCTCTCTCTCTCTCTCTCCACGAAATATTCTATTCATTTTTAAATTTCAGTCTCTTTCTTTCTTTTTCTTTCTCTTCATGAATTATTCTATTCCTTTTTGAACTAACTGACTAACGCTCTCTCTCTCTCTCTCTCTCTCTCTCTCTCTCTCTCTCTCTCTAAAATAAGATAAATGCAGATCGTAATTCTGTTCAGGCGAAACCGAGACTGGGAAATTATGGTCATTTACTCTCTGCCTCAGATTATCGTAAATCACAACCTGTTATTGTGATTCTCAACGCCAAATAACATATAAAAAAGCTTGGTGCTTTGATAAGCATAATAAAGCGCCGGGAAATTGTGATTTAAGCACCGCGAAATTCATGGGTGAGGGACAATGTGATCCAGTCGTCAGAAACAGCTGCTTTGTAAATAAAAGAATTATCAATGGTTTCTGTTTGTTTGTTCGTTCGTTTACTAAAGAGAGAGTCAAGGATCTTGGAGGTCTCAAAGACTTGGAGGGTCATCTATTGTTGTGATTCCATTTATTTATGACTAGCATAGAGGGTCATTCATTGTTGTGATTCCATTTATTTATGACTAGCATAGAGGGTCATTCATTATTGTGATTCCATTTTTATATGACTAGCATAGAGGGTCATCCATTGTTGTGATTCCATTTATTTATGACTAGCATAGAGGGTCATCCATTGTTGTGATTCCATTCATTTATGACTAGCATAGAGGGTTATCAATTGTTGTGATTCCATTTATTTATGACTAGCATAGAGGGTCATTCATTGTTGTGATTCCATTTATTCATGACTAGCATAGAGGGTCATTCATTGTTGTGATTCCGTTTTTATATGACTAGCATAGAGGGTCATTCATTGTTGTGATTCCATTTTTATATGACTAGCATAGAGGGTCATTCATTGTTGTGATTCCATTTTTTTAAGACTAGCATAGAGATTTACCCATTGTTGTGATTCTATTTTTTTTAAAGACTAGCATATATATTCACCCATTGTTGTGATTCCAATTTTTAAGACCAGCATAGAGATTCATCCATTGTTGTGATTCCATTTTTTTTAGGACTAGCATAGAGATTCACCCATTGTTGTGATTCCATTTCTTTTTATGACTAGTATAAAGGGTCACCTATAGTTGTGATTCCATTTTATTTCGTCCAGCATAGTGTCACCCATAGTTGTGATCTCATTTTTCCCTGACTAGCCCAGAGGGTCACCAAATGTATAGTGGTGATTCCATTTTTTATTGTGTAGTACATTTGTCATATATATTGTTACTTGTTTGGACGCATTACAACCGGACAGCCTAAGCTCACCCATTGTCGTGGCGCTGGTTTTCAAGTTAGGCTCTTGTTCAATTACTTGCAAGGCTTGCTTTTGGTGATAATTCTTTCTCGAAGGGCATTTTTCACAGCCTTTGTGCATTTTCCCCAGCTCCATCTTCATCCTTCCTTCCACAAGACTCTTGCGTAAGGCTAGAGCGTCTTTCCCCTCCGTGTTATTTCTTGCACGGTCAACATCGTACCTTGTGCTGTTGAGTTTGTTCTTGTTGCTGTCTCCACAAGAAACTAGCAAAATGACTGCTGCTGAGATCATTGCATTTGTGGATTTGGCAGAACGACAAGGCTTTGAGGGCGAGGCATTGCGAAGGTATATGCGGGAACTCACGGATGAAGCCAAGGCCCGGAGAAGAACGGAGCAAGAAAGGATGCAGTATGCAAGAGAAAGAGCGAGAGCGTATGAATTAAAGAAGCGGGAAATAGACGCTCGATTAGCCCAGCTCAATAATTAGCTACCTCAACCTAATGGTGCCAACGACCAGCAGGACAACTGCAGAGAGAACCAGTGCCTTGAAGGAGTCACCAACAAACCCCCTACAGTGGAGTTCCAGATAACTACGCCCCAGCTCCATTGGAAGTGCGGACTAGGGGTAGTAAGTGACCTCAGACATGAGGGGTACAACTTGCGTTTGGGTCAAGAGCCCATGAAGGTGGTACAGCAAGTGCCCCTCAGGTGCAAGAAGGCTGCCAAGCTGGAGCCTAAAACTGTGAGGACGCGACCTGCAGGGGAAGACGACTGGCTAGGTACCATTGACCTGGGTGTGGTACCTTGGCTAAGTGAGGAGGCCCAAGAGTTTTCCTCCTCCAGCAGTGAGTCTGAGCCTCACACGCCAGAAGTTAATTCTGGTGAAGGTGTGCTGCATCCTACCACAGGGGATAGAGCAATTTCCAGCACCATGCCAGAGGTCTCAGAGGAGGGCCAGGAGTCTCCGCTTCCAGAAATGAGTAAGCCTCATACCCGAGAGAGCTCCCCAGCTAAAGCAATGATGCTTCCCACCGGGCCAGAGGTCTCAGAGGTGGACCGAGGGGAAACAGCCATCATTCCAGAGACCCCAAGGAGCCAAACAGAGCTCATCAGATTTCAGCTGTCGGACGAGATGCTGGAAGACTACGGGGAAGCTGCCGATTCAGACAAAGCAGAAATGATTACTCTCTCAAAGGAGAACTTCCCGCAGAAGGATAGGGTGCTCCTCAGAATCACCCGAGGCCCTCATGATCCTGCTGAGGCTCTGCGCCCGCATGAAGTTGTCCCCCGTAATTCCCGCTTGTCGGTGCTGCGAATGGCCCATGAGGGACTGGGAGGGTACTCTAGAGTGAAGCGCACAACCCAACTGCTGCAGCCTCATTTCTTCTGGCCGGGCTTGCAGAAGGGTGTTGAGGCTCCCGTAACCTCTTGCCATCCGTGCCAAGTCATCGGTAATTTAAAGCAAGTAGTGCCGAGGGCATCGCTCCAACTTAACCCACTGACAGTCCTAAGGGACCAAAACTCAGCAGCTTACTTGACTAGGCTACATAGGAAAAATAAAGGGCTCATGAGGTGGGGCATAGACCTCCAGAACTATAACTGGAAGGTCAAGCGCCTAAAGAGCTTAGATGAGAGAGATGTGCTCTACCGGCATTAGTGCTCAGCGCACAGTGCTATGTCCCTAGCCTGTAGTCATACTCAGTAAGTTGATTTAGCCTGTATGAAAAATTTTAATTGGCCTTGGTGTCTCCCCAGGTAGATAAACTTGAGGGGCCACCTTGGCATCATTAATTTCATTTAATGAATTTTTTTGTATTTATTTTATCTTTTCTGTATGTGTCAATTTGTTTTAATTTTCATGTGTCCCACTGCACTAGGTCACTTAACTTTAACCAATTTTGAATTTTAATTTTCAATTTTGCAGTTTTAAATTTTTTGGTTGTTGCCTCACAGTCTGCATGCTTATTTCTACGAGGCACTTAAAGTTAATTTACTGTCAAAATAACGTAAAATGATGACCCTAGTTGCAGCTTAGATATTTATCCATTATCGTGGTGAGACTCACTGAGGGAGGAGTCATTAAGGATAGTGGCTTCAGACCTTGCTTGAAGAGTTCTTGTCCTGTTTAGGACTAAATCTCTGCTAAAATGGGGGGCTGTTAGTAATGGCGGTCATTTCGCCACCTTTTTCAAATAACAAAAGACCCCGCCAGCAAGCATGAGTCAAAATGCCACGAGGTTTGGGACCCTACCCAGAGTCTCACCCCCCTCCAACCATCCTATACCAGTCTACTCCCCCTGAGATCTCAATTTCAGATACCTTCTACGAGTCACGTGACAACATTGAGGTCCCAGGAGAAGGAGGGAAGCGAGCTGTGAAGGATGTGGGGACACGTGATCAAGCCTGACCAATAGGACAGCGGTCAGGCCAATCCCCCCTACCCCCCCCCCAATTGGGGGTCAAGTGGGGTTGATCTACCCAGGGAAAACTGGGGATCCTTCTTCTTATCTCAACCTCCATGAGGATAACATCTCCTCTTCTTCGTGACTCAGCCTCCATGAGGATAACATCTCCTCTTCTTCACTCAACCTCCTTGAGGGAAACACCAGCTCTCTTCACCCTTAAGACATCAGGGAGACAGGACCTCTGTCTACATATCCTTCCATAAGGGAAGGAACCAGAGTCCTTTTTACTAAGGTAAGGTGTCTGGTTTTGAGATTCTCAATATCCTTACCCAACCTCCCATCCCTTCCTTATCACATCCCATTTTTCCTTATCCTCTAAAGAAATCCTACCCACTGAACCTTGTATCCTATCCCCTATACCCAGACCACGTGTGCTGTTTAGTCCTAGTTTTAATTAATTCACCCTCTGACAGTGTTGATTCCCATGTGTAACGTTTAAATCTCAAGCTTTGCATTCTCATTTAATTTGCTTAAAGGTTTTAACCACACGACTTCATCGTGTTCCCAGCCGGTAGAAGTAAGTGTGCTGTTAGTAATTCAATTTATTTCCCCTTCCAGGGAACGTTGATTGCTGTGCTGGGGTTTCATCCACGGCCAACAAAACTCCATCTCAAGCTCCTCGTGGCATAAATTAAAACATGATTAGCTATTGTGCTCCCCTTTCTTTTATTAATTTTTATTTAAATGTTATTGTAAATACATATATTTGTCAGTATTCCTTGTATTATTGCTGACTGGTGACCTACCATTGTTATTTGTTTTGTTATGGCCCTTGAGTCCCTTAAGCAAGGCCGGACTCGAACCAGTGGCCCGTAACAATATATATATATATATATATATATATAATTGCATATTTATACATACACATAAAAAACTAGTTAATCCATATCTAGAAGAATGGCAAGGGTATGCCCCTATCAGAGTGAGAGGGTACCTATCTACCAAAGGAGAGAGAGAGAGTTAGAGAGAGGACGAACACCTGGCCATACCTAACTGCAGGGGAGATGGGGTGAGAGGAGCGAGAGAGAAGAGGGAGAGTTGATATGGTCTTTAGCTTCACTTTTCCATTGTTACGCCAAGACTTATGAACCATCTCATCTGATCGTTATTTCCGACGTAAATTCGGTCTTTTGGAGACGTTTTTTTGTCAAAGACCATTCGATCAGTCTTCATTTGCCTGGACTATTTTGGTATAATGTTCAAAGGAATTACGTTGGATGGAATGACAACATTAAAGCTGAGCGTCTTAGGAAAAAATGTTAGTTATATTTACAATTATTTCTAAAAAGTCATGGTTACAAACACCAATTTAAATAATTAAACTAATAACATTTATGTATGCATATTCAAAATGATAACTATTAATAACAGTAGTATATGCGACCCATCAATAGAAAAGTTAAATATTTGAATAGAGATGTACACAAGCGAGCACAGATTCAACCCTTCCTACATCACCCACATTTCCTAACTGCAACACGGCAGTTTAGGCTTCTGATTATAACTCTCAAGATACAGCCTCTTACCAGGGTATGACTACTCCTACTCCCCAATTTTCGAGGGAGAGAAGAGACCAAGTAGTCATATATTTGGCAATATCACTCACGATGATTATATATATATATATATATATATCTATATATAGATATACAGTATATATATACATATATATATATATTATATATACATATATGTATATATATACACACACACATATATATATATATATATATATGTATATACATGTATATATATAGATATACAGTATATATTATATATATATATCCATACATGGGAAATTCTTTTATGATCAGGATTTGAACCAATGTCTACGAACCATAACAGAATAAGACAACTGGCCTTTGCAATAGGCCACATAACATCTATTACATCAATAATTCATACCAAAGATAGGGCACATTCAACATTAAAAACTATTCAATTCACAAAGATTAAAATTGCAAAAGTATTAATTATTCACGATTAATCGCTGAGAATAAATTGAATAAAAAAAGATAATATTCCTAAAAGGTAAAAGCCTGTTACCTGAGTGTGTGAAAGTTCAGAACTGAAATGGTCATTTTCAATAAGGAGAGCTTCAGTCTGTTCTATATGCAACAAGTGGAGGAATTCTGGCTGCCTAGGGATATAGTGAGCTGCTTATTAGTGAGAATAGTTATTGGATACTGGAGTAACAATGTTAAAATAATCGTATGAAAAAGAGGTTTTATATCTCCGACTTCGATGTTGATTCTCAATTTGTGTGATCTTCTTATGGCTTCAACACATTTTCAAGCTAAATAATTTGGACAATTCAGCAAGAAATATCCCTTAGAGTGAGTATAGAGCAAATCACCTTTCGTAAATCTAACTTAGAAATAAGAAAAAATAGTAGAGGACTATGTCATCAATTTATGAACATTAGCTATAGACTGAATTTACTGTATATTTACCACGATAATTTTTTCATATAAATATATACTCTCAGCTGAATTCTATTGCAAATATTTAAAAACAAGTTTTCACTAATCTCTGCAGTTTTTCTTTACTATCCCAAATCAGTTTAGCATGGTTTGCAAAAACCAACCAAACCAAAGTGATCCCACTTCTAATCTTCCCTGATCATCACTTTGCACTAACATCTACTGTCCTTTCTCTGGCATTTTGATTCATTCTTTCAGTAAAGACACTGAACAACTATTATATGTAACACTCCATGATCTCAATCCGATTTTTAAATGGAAGCATTCACTCTAAGCCACAACAACACCAACAAATGCAGCAGTTTTTTAGTCATTATAAAAAAAGGAATTTTACCTTTCATAGACTCATTCTGCTTTCCAAAAGCTCTCCATCTCCTGCTTATCCTTCCTTTAATTTCCGTCTGATGTCCTGTGGAAATAGTTTCTAATGCCTTAGTCAGTACTAGTAGGACCAACTGATTAAATATTTATCTTTTCAAAGAAAGTGGCATTTTACGTTTCATAATATCATTTTGTTTTCCAAAAGCTCTCCATCCCATGCTTATCCTTCTTTTAATTTCGGCCTTGTGTCCTGTGGAAACAGAGAGAGAGAGAGAGATAGAGAGAGAGAGAGAGAGAGAGAGAGAGAGAGAGAGAGAGAGAGAGATTAAAAAAACCTGTCATTTACTCAATCTACACACGGGAAGGCGCTTACGCGGAGACGAGGTCCAAATTATACTTATGTGATGAAGCCGGCGACAATTCCTGCAAAAGGAATCTCTTTTCATTTGGATTTGTGCCAGGAAGGATTAGCCCCAGAGAACACTTTCCGCCTAAGTGATTCTGAAGGATTTGAGGGAATTTTTGAGAAAAATGGCACCGCTGCAGCTACCGAGGATTGAGAATGTGTGTGTGCGTGAGACAGTAAGGTCATATAAAGAATTCATTTGTGTGAATCGGTATTAAATGGGAAGATAAATAAAGTAAGCAGCAACTGGCAGCGGAAAATAAAATTAATTTTATTTTTCAAAATACCATTAGCGGGAAAAATGAAGTTAGCAGTTACCTGGACGAGTAAAAATAATATTAAATGTATTTATAAAATATCTAATGGCGAAAGATATGAAGGATGTAATTAACTGAAAGAGTAAAAATGATATTAATCTTATTTATAAAACACCGAATAACGAGATAAAAGAAGTGTGTTTAACAGAAAGAGTAAAAATTACATAAATATTATAAAAATTCCATTGGGGAGATAAATGAACTACAGTTTAACTGAAAGCGTAAAAATAATAACATCAAGGTTGTGGTGGCAGATGTGGTAACGTCCCTGACTGGTGAACGCCTGACTGGGGTTAAAGTCCCGCTCAAACTCGATAGTTTCTTTGGTCGTTGCAACCTCACCATCCCTGGGAGCCTAGAGGACTATCTGTTGGGTCATTAACAGCCATTGCCTGGCCCTCCTTGGTCCTAGCTTGGGTGGAGAGGGTCTTGGGCGCTAGTCATCATCATCATCATCATCATCATCATCATCATATTATTATTATTATTATTATTATTATTATTATTATTATTATTATCACTTACTAAGCTACACCCCTGATTGGAAAAGCAGGATGCTATAAGCCCAGGGGCAGAAACAGGGAAAATAACTCAGTGAGGAAAGGAAACAAAGAAAAATAAAATATTTTAAGAAGAGCAATGAGATTGAAATAAATATATCCTATATAAACCATAAAAACTTTAACAAAATAAGAGGAAGAGAAATAAAATAGAATAGTACACTCGAATGTATCCACAAGCAAGAGAACTCGAACCCAAGACAGTGGAAGACCATGGTACAGAGGCTATGGCACTATCCAAGATAAGAGAACAATGGTTTGATTTAGGAGTGCCCTTCTCCTAAAAGAGCTCCTTACTATAGCTAAAAAGTCTCTTCTCCTCTTACAAGGAGAAAAGTGGCCACTGAAGAATTACAGTGCAGTAAGAAGAATTCTTTGGTAATCTGCGTTTTCAGGTGTATAAGGGCAGAAGAGGATGTGTAAGGAATAGGCCAGACTATTCGGTTTATGTGTTAGGCAAAAGGGAAAATAAACAGTAACCAGAGAGAAGGATCCAATGTACTATTGTCTTGCCAGTCAAAAGACCCCATAACTCTCTAGAACATTGCCCTGCTTGCTAGGGCAATATCACTGTCCTTTGCCTCTGCCATGTAGGAAAAACCTTTAAATCTTTAAGTCTAGAATTTCGAATGATGTTATTTCTATTCTTTCCAAATGACAACTTCAAACTATTTCTAAATTCCTCCCTAAAAATTCGAAATTTTAGGGAGGGGGACTTCGCGCCCTTGCATGCATTGAAGTTCAGAGAGAATGAGAGAGCAAATAAAAAAAAAGCTGTCGAAGTCGTCATTGTCAAAGGTGTCTTCGTCTTTATCATCGTCGTCATTGTTCTTTGCAATAGCACTTCACAAGATGAATAGTTGAATGGAAAAATCAGTGCAAGTGTGCAGGGAGTATAGGAATGTTACAAAAAACGTATAGAAAAATAATCAAAATGAAATAAATGGAAATAAAGAAAGGTAACTTTATCTTTAAGTTGTGGTAACAAAGAAACAGAGAAATCGATGGTAATTTAATACCTGTTTAAAGGTTTAAAGGCCACTCATGAATGGCAGAGGCAGGGGACAAGGACATTGCCCTATCAAGCGGGACAATGCCGTGGATACTGATCATGTTACATATGCTCTACGCCCAAGCCATCTTTTCCCCCAAGCTAAGACAAAGAAGGGATAGGCAGTGTCTGCTGATGACTAAGCATAGAGACCTATAGACTTCCCCAAACCCACCCATACTTAGCTCAAAAGGATGGTGAGATTGCAGCAACCAAAGGAACTAACAAGTCTGAGCGGGACTCGTACCCCAGTCTGTCGTTCACGAGTCAGGGACGTTACCACATCGGACACCACAACCCTCTCCTATATCTTTAAAGGTAATGGGTTCGAATGAAAATTGAATTATATATATGTATATACATATATGTATATATATATATATATATATATATACAGTGTATATATATAATTATATAATTATATATATATATAATTATATATATATATATTTATATATATATATATATATATATATATACATATATATATATGTGTATATTTAAATAAGCAATATATTTTTATACCCCAACGTCAGGATTCTCTCATCGACCTCGGGATCAGAGTCCTAAGGCAAAACCACTCAAAGACAATAGCTTCTGGGAATCGAACGCTGTTTCAGGAAGCTGGCGTGAACAGTGACTTACAAGTTAGCATTGGTACACTGATGCCGAGGTCGATAAGAGAATCCAGACATTAAGGTATTAAAATAGAAGGCTTATTTGAATATATATATATATATATATATATATATTCAAATAAGCCTTATATTCTAGTACCTTAATGTCTGGACTCTCTTATCGACCTCGGGATCAGATGTGTATATATATATATATATATATATATAATATATATATATATATATATATACATATATATATATATATATATATGTATATATACATACATACATACATATATATATATATATGTATATAGATATATATATATATATATATATATATTTGGCCTCTTTCCTTATCGAGCAATGAATCCAGAAACAAAGCTATATATGAGATGTAACATTTTCCTATATATATATCTTCGTGGGTGAACCTAAGTACAGTAAGACGTCCTCCACTGGGGTCGACTTATACACCAACACAGGAGAAGATCCGTCAGCATCAGCCACAGAAATTACTTTCGCTTGATCATCTTTTATTCCTTGAGAAAGTTACTTTACAAAGTTGCTGGTTTTTTGGAAAGCAGTACCTGAGTAAATACCTTTTTCATTACTATAGCATCCATCACATTTAACCAACAACCACGTAAGTAGTAGCAGCTTTGTTCAACTAAAGAAAGGCAGATTTATAAGGATATTAACCATTCATAACTGCCCCTCTCAACACTACGAAAATTCCTGCACATATATAACTTTATCTAAATGTTTAAAGGTTGCTCATGAATAGTAGAGCCAAGGGAGAGAAGAATGCACTAGAAACTGACCATACATACATAATATCAGGCGCCATAGCCCATGTCCAGCCAATCTTAAACCAGGGAAGACCAGGCAATGGCTGCTGAACTAAAGGCTCCTCCCCTCACCATCCCTTGCTCAGAAGGTTGCAGACACTACTAAAAGCTATCGAGATGAAGCCATTAACTAACTCCCGTCCAGCAGACTTCCAGACAGAGACGTTTCTAATAGGCTGCCACATATGTAAACATTAACAAGTAACCCTAAATCAGTTATATTATGCAAAAAACCATTTAAGTGAAACCCTTTTAGCTCAGCGCACGATTAATGAATGCAAAATGAGTCGACTATTCTTGACGTTATGAGAAATTATACCTTTTTAGTCTTTCTAGCTTCCCCGGTCCTACTAACACCCACTATCCTGGAAAAGAAAACGCCTTTTTTTTTCCAGGGAATGTAAATAACGGTGATGCTTCTTTCCAGTTCATAAAAACTCCCAAATCTGACGCTAAGATATTCTTATTCTAACCCACAAAAACTGAGAAACATTACGGCTTATCCTGGGCGGTGGAACTTAGGAGATTTGGCTACAAGGATCCAAAGATAAATGCTGTTATTATTATCAGTGGAAACAATATCCGCTTCCAGGTGAGAGAGAGAGAGAGAGAGAGAGAGAGAGAGAGAGAGAGAGAGAGAGAAAATTTAATATTCATATTTATGGCCGTAGGTTGAATTTTAATATAAAAATTTTATAAGTATACATTTCAAATAAAAAAAAAATCCTTTCAAAACAGAAGATTTTGATAGATGGGTTTATATCGTTAAAAAAAACTATATATTTATATTAAACCATGACGTTTTTAGTGACTGAAATATTTCATATCAATCATACATTATTCCTCTTGCAGTTTATTTATTTCCTTATTTCCTACTCTCACTGGGAAATTTTTCCTGTTCGAAACCTTATAGGGCATATAGCACTCTGCTCTTCCAACTAAGGTTGTAGCTTGGCTAATAATAATAATAATAATAATAATAATAATAATAATAATAATAATAATAATAATAATAATAGCTAAATCGGATATTATAAGGCGCTGTGAACATAAAATTCAACAATGTAGAGATAAAACATAAAAGAGTCAAGATTTCGAGGTGACAATAACTCGATCTGAGACTTAATTCATGAAAAAAATATTCTACACAAAAATCGAAATTTAACCTAAAAGGATTTGGAATGTATTCATAAATTAAACATCCAAATATCAATGTATTAATTTATCAAAGAACATCCATAGTGATTCGAAAACACAACAGATGGATCTACCCCTCTCACTAACCACTAAATTTATTATACTTCGATTGATTCCATCCGGGCTTTATATAACTCTTTAAATGACAGAATAGAACAGATGGGTCATACAATTATTTTTCCTATCTTGTGATTTTCACTTTCCTTCTTTCACACTATGCTTACTTAACAGAACTTTCTTCACATTTGGCAGGTTTAAAAGTCACTTATGAATGGCAGAGGCATTGGACAATGATAAAGCTCTACAGACTGACCATACATATTTTATCATCACCGCCTAAGCCACCTCTCC
>NC_090749.1:51480054-51492554 GCF_036898095.1 Palaemon carinicauda | reverse complement strand
GAGAGAGAGAGAGAGAGATTGTTCTAGATAAGGATCAATGATTATATATTAGAAATACAAAAAAAAGTACATTCAATATTGTTAACATTAAGACTGCCTATGGTATACGAACGACTTTTAACAGTTATTTATTCTCCTAATCATTTATTGGAGTCTATGTAAGCGTAAATACAAACATCAATATCGACTATTCAACTCTGCAATGGTAATATTGACCCTTATATTGTGGTGGCCGATGTGGTAACGCCCCTGACTGGTGAACGCCAGACTGGAGTTCGAGTCCCACAAACTCTTCAGTTCCTTTGGTTGCTGCCATCTCACCATCCTTGGGAGCTAAGGATGGGGGGTTTGGGGAAGCCTATAGGTATATCTGCTGAGTCATCAGCACCCATTCCCTGGCCCTCCTTGGTCCTAGCTTGGGTGGAGAAGGAGCTTAGGCGCTGATTACATGCATATATGGTCAGTCTCTATGGCATTGTCCTGCTTGCTAGGTCAATGTCACTGTCCCTTGCCTCTGTCATTCATGAGCGGCCTTTAAACTTTTAAACACTTGGTGCTTTACCAATTCGTGAAAAACCTGATCTCTTTGCTTTTGCTACTATCAATAAACTCTTGTTAATAATAATAATAATAATAATAATAATAATAATAATAATAATAATAATAATAATAGTCCCCCCCCCTCCCCATTGAGCCCTTAAAGAAAACGACCAGTCGTCAGCGGCAAATCCTGAATTGTGTATATCTGATTCCTCCCTCCAGCATCATCATCATCATTATCATCAGCTGACTGAGGAGCCCTTCATGGAGCGTAACGCTCAAATGGTACGGCAAACACTTCACTATTATTGCTTCCATTAATGGATCGCGTCGCTTATGATGGGCCCTGCAGCAAGCGTGACGCGAATTAAAAATGAAGGTACATTCTTAATCAGCGAATGGGTATGTTTCATTGGCCCAATTACTCCTGTAATAATGTGTCTCTCTCACCATTGAAATTGTTCATTACTGCCATACCGTCCATTAACGGATTTGCCATTCTGTAGGGCCCTGTAGGGAGCATAACGGGGATTAAGGCTATGATCGTAATGATGTGTTGCTCATTAATTTCCCTAACTATTTCTTTTTCATTTAACCATTGCCATTTATTTACAATTTGATATATTATTATTATTATTATTATTATTATTATTATTATTATTATTATTAGCTAAGCTACACTCCAAGCTGAAAAAGCAGGTTGCTATAAGCCTAAGGCCTCCAGCAGCAAAAATAACCCAGTGAGGAAAGAGAATAAGGAAACTCATGGACCAGTGTGCCTCAGTGTACCTTCAAGCTTTTCAACTCTCTCTCTCTCTCTCTCTCTCTCTCTCTCTCTCTCTCTCTCAAAATGTTCTTATCTATCCACCTATAATCAGAAATTCTCTCTAAATGTTCTTATCCATCCACCTTTAATCACAAACTCAGGAGGACGTCCGATGACCAGGAATAATGTTTCTCCCAAAAATTTCTGATCAGAGAATAATGATTTTCCAATAATCCCTGTTAACAGAATAATGTTTCCTGGGCGAATTCCTGTCAAGAGGAATCTCTTCCAAATTCTAGGCCAGCGGAAAATAATTCTCTTTATCAACTTCTGAATTCATGATGCGAGTGTTGTTTCTCCACAAATCCATATTAAGCTAAAGGTCAGCTAATAAGCTTGGCCCAAGCTTGCTTGTGGCCTGCAAGCAGTCAGGGATATGTGCTGACCATGCAAATGTAAAGTAAACATTTGGTTACTGAACACCACCGAATAAAGCAGGGATATTGACTACACACGATTATTGGTAACCACACTAAATACTAATTAAACTTCTTAATTGACCAAAGTTAACATTGTTTGTCTACACTTAAAAGTTCAAACGTCCAGCGAATGTTTTTATGTTGAACAAGCTGATATAAATCTCTCTTAATAATTTATTTATAAAAGCACTATTCTAACGTTATTACTATTCTGAAAAAAAAAAACTCTATTTAGATTTTTAATTACTTTTCTTGTAGTTTGTTTATTTCCTTTATTCATTAAGCTATTTTTCTCAGTTGGAGCCCTTCAGCTTATAGCATCCTGCTTTTCCAACTAGGGTTGTAGCTTAGATAGTAATTATAAAAATAGTAATAACGAAGTGTTAAAGTCTAGAATACATAGCTCATCCCCAACCCATTGTCATACCAAACCCAAATTTCCCACCCACCAAAGTGCAAACCGAACTCAATAGATCTCAACCGATGGGAAAAGCAGTATTGCTTCTTTCTCTACCAAAGGCTAACGAAAACTATCGAAGGAGTAATGACTCTCGTATAAATTCAGTAACAACCGACGTGCCAGGGCCTCTGCCATGCTTTCAAGATATCAAGTATCACAGAACGTGAGGATGCTATCCTTAAGAATATCGAAGAGATATATCGTCCCTTCATGACTGTATCCTGTGCTGGTGACCTTACTAAAGGATCATCCGGTATAGCAATTAAGTCCTTCCGAGTCCTTCGCGGGTGCCATCAAGGTGGACGCTTTAGTGGTTGGCGTGGGGGGCATATTTCCTCCCCCCTCCCTGCCCCCACAGGAACTACTATCTCAAACTGTTCATCGTCTGCTTCTCTCTGTCTGTACCTAATAAATATTTTATATTAATTCATATATATATATAATAAATATATATATATATATATATATATATATATATACATATATATATATATACATACATATATATATATATATATATATATAGACCCTTTCTGAATAAGGATAAAGCATATCGCCATGATAAACAAATCAGAGGAGAATCTCCATACATCACCCCTATGCCACTGGCCTGCATGGTGAGGAAAACTAGATTAAACCCGAACTTGAACTAACATGTCTGAGGCCATTGTTCTCCAGTGGACTAGAACGGCTGCATATTATATATATATATATATATATATATATAGAGAGAGAGAGAGAGAGAGAGAGAGAGAGAGAGAGAGAGAATCACAAATAATGAAATACGAACAATAAAAATGCAAAATATATAAGAATATGATGTGGAAAATAGAATAATATAGGAGATCCATCCATATCCATATACCAAGGCACTTCCCCCAATTTTGGGGGGTAGCCGACACCAACAATGAAACAAAACAAAAAGGGGACCTCTACTCTCTATGTTCCTTCAGCCTAATCAGGGACTCAACCGAGTTCAGCTGGTACTGCTAGGGTGCCACAGCCCAACCTCCCACATTTCCACCACAGATGAAGCTTCATAATGCTGACTCCCCTACTGCTGCTACCTCCGCGGTCATCTAAGGCACCGGAGGAAGCAGCAGGGCCTACTGGAACTGCGTCACAATCGCTAGCCATTCATTCCTATTTCTAGCACGCTCTCTTGCCTCTCTCACATCTATCCTCCTATCACCCAGAGCTTTCTTCACACCATCCATCCACCCAAACCTTGGCCTTCCTCTTGTACTTCTCCCATCAACTCTTGCATTCATCACCTTTTTTAGCAGACAACCATTTTCCATTCTCTCAACATGGCCAAACCACCTCAACACATTCATATCCACTCTAGCCGCTAACTCATTTCTTACACCCGTTCTCTCCCTCACCACTTCGTTCCTAACCCTATCTACTCGAGATACACCAGCCATACTCCTTACACATTTCATCTCAAACACATTCAATTTCTGTCTCTCCATCACTTTTATTCCCCACAACTCCGATCCATACATCACAGTTGGTACAATCACTTTCTCATATAGAACTCTCTTTACATTCATGCCCAACCCTCTATTATTTACTACTCCCTTAACTGCCCCCAACACTTTGCAACCTTCATTCACTCTCTGACGTACATCTGCTTCCACTCCACCATTTACTGCAACAATAGACCCCAAGTACTTAAACTGATCCACCTCCTCAAGTAACTCTCCATTCAACATGACATTCAACCTTGCACCACCTTCCCTTCTTGTACATCTCATAACGTTACTCTTACCCACATTAACTCTCAACTTCCTTCTCTCACACACCCTTCCAAATTATGTCACTCGTCGGTCAAGCTTCTCTTCTGTTTCTGCAACCAGTAAAGTATCATCTGCAAACAACAACTGATTTACCTCCCATAGGAGATGAATAAGAAAAATTGAGACACGAGTGAGGGGAACCAAATTCCCTCTCTGTCTCTGTCTGTCTGTCTGTCTCTCTCTCTCTCTCTCTCTCTCTCTCTCACTCTCTCTCTCTCTCTCTCTCTCTCTCTATGCATATATATACATATAAATCTTATACATTTGGATTTATAATAATAATAATAATAATAATAATAATAATAATAATAATAATAATAATATCAGTATCAGTAAAAGTAGTAGTATTAATACTAGTATCAACTACCTATACTAAATAATAGTATTAATACCAATATCAACTACCTATACTACAAAAGCTAATAATAACATTTACAAACAAATACAAAATAAACAGCAAAGAAAATATAACCAAACAAAGACAGCCTCTCAATCTGCCAAATTGCAGAAGGAAACAATCAGTTTCTCGCATTTCAATTATCCGTTTACCACCTGCCATTTGTCTCCCAAATAAATGACCTGGTTGCAAGCTGGGTATTGATTCACTTGTGGCAAGCAAAAATTGCAGTTTTATGTCTGGGTATGAACATATTTATGCAAAGTATTGTGACTGCGGTGATATGAATTAGGCTTTTGTGTTCGTGTATATTTGTTAGTAGTAAATACATACATATATATATATATATATATATATGTGTGTGTGTGTGTGTGTGTGTATGTGTGTGTTTGTGTGTATGTGTGTGTATGTATGTGTGTATACGAATATCTATATAAACATTATATATATATATATATATATATATACATATATACACACACACACACACACACATATATATATATATATATATATATATTTATATATTATTAATACCAGTGTACCGACCCGTTAAAAATGATGGCTAAGTATTTATAGATATAACGCTCACACACTCGCAAATTCAACCCTTCCCACCCACTCAGTCTCTAGGGCATTGTCCTTGATAGGGCAATGTCACTGTCCCTTTCCTCTATCATACATGAGAGGCCTTCAAACATTTAAACCACGGAATAACTACTCCAGCTCCCCACTACTCGAGGGACGGGGAGAGACCGAACAGTTATATGTCTTGCAATGCGCCTGTGAGCGATTGTTAAGAAATATTTGTGGGTGTATATATATATATATATATATATATGTATATATTTATATATATATATATATTTATATATATATATATATATATATATAATTATATAAAAGAACAATAAGTACAACCCTTTCCAATCCATTTCTGGACATAGACCCCATACATGTCAATTCATGCCTGGGACTTGTCCAGTTTTCACCACCATACTACCCAGAACCGATTGGTAATGGTGGGAGACTTTCATCTAATTGCTCACAGCAAACTGACCTGGTATGGTTTGCTCTTGTATAGTCAGACACTTGCTCTTTATCTTATAGAGCATATTATTATTATTATTATTATTATTATTATTATTATTATTATTATTATTATTATTATTATTATCACCACAACAAACGAAATGTACCTTAAAGCACCTGCTTTTCCCCACCAATTAGGAACTTTAACATCCGTGTTTAGTGTCATAACGCGCGGGAGATTTACGAAAGTTGTTATTAAGGCCTTATTAACTGGCTAAGCATCTACTGCCAGAGGCCATTTAAGCACCGCAATTAAACCCCGAAGGAGCAGAAACAAGACCCAACCATTTGATTTGTGGCCTCTGATAATGGCCACCCGGCCTATTCCAGATACTATTTTTATTTTATTCTATTTTTTTTTCGGTGGAGATCACTCGGGTTAAATGGTTTTGGACTAATATCATGCTTGCGTATGCAATGCCAAGGTATGATTCATGTAGTAATGCATTTCTTTACGAGCACAACACACACATATACAATATGTATATATATATATATATATATATATGTATATGTATATATATATATGTATATATATATATATATATATATATGCGTGTTTGTGTGTTTGTGTGTGTACACTAAATTTATCAATATCATGTTATAACCAGTAAATAGAAAAAAAAGTTTTTTACATATCAAAAGTTGATGTTAGAATTAAAACATTGTAGTGTTTTGTATCGCAAAGAAACCGATGTATTTTACAACAGGAGTGTCAGGATATTTCTCGTATACTCTTAAATATATATATATATATATATATGTGTGTGTGTGTGTGTGTGTGTGTGTATATATATGCATATTTATATATGTATATATATATATATATATATATACATATATCACAACAAATGCTGGCGTGCATTCCTAGTACACTGTAGGACAAAGGCCTCAGACATGTCCTTATTCATTATCATTATTATTATTTCATTACTAGCTAAGCTATAAGCCTAGCTGGATAAACAAGATGCTATAAGCTCTAGGCCTCCAACAAGGAAAAATAGCCTAGTGAGGAGAGGAATAAGGATAAAAACGATATGAAAGGTAATGAACAATTGAAATAAAATATGTTAAAAACAGTAACATCATTAACACAAATATTTCACATATAAACTATAAAAAATATTTATGTCAGCCTGTTCAACATTAAAATATTTAACGTTTGATATTTTCCCTATTCAACTACCCGAATAAGAAGATTATTCAACAATTTGGTCACAAGCGGAATAAAACTTCTAGAGTACTGTGTAGTATTGAGCTTCAAGATGGAGAAGGCCTGGCTATTAGAAATAACTTCAGGCTTAGTATTACGAACAGGATGGATCTGTCCGGGAAAATCTAAATGTAAAGGATGGTCAGAATTTTAATAGAAATCTTATGCAACATGCATAACAAACCAATTGAACGACAGTGCTAGAGATTAATTTCTAGATCAGGAATAAGAAATTTAATAGACCGTCAGTTCCTGTTCAACAAATTAAGATGAGACCAGCTGAAGACCAGACAGGAGAACAATACTGGAAACACGGTGGAATGAAAGAAAATCTTGAAGGTGTTGGGACAGTTTTCATCAGCGTGTCTGATCGCTCACGGCAAATCAACCAAGTATGGACGGCCCTGATTAGTGCAGCTTTGCTGACCATGGCAATTCCCAAACCCTTTCATTACGTTAAGGTATCCCCACTCAGAATGGGATACACACATTATATATATATACATATATATATATATATGTATATATATATATATATATATAAATACACACACACACACACACATATATATATATATATATATGTGTGTGTGTGTGTATATATATATATATATATATATACATATACATATATATATATATATATATATTTCAACGCACACATGTAAGTAATTATCTTAATTTCCTCTCTTATTCTCTTGTTTTGTAAAGGTAGATTTAATTAAAAGAGACAGCATCGCATCAGCTGCCTGCTTCCAGATCCCTCCCGTCTGGACTATAATTCTCTCTCGGAGCAACAAAAGACATTCCTGAAGCGAATTGGATCCTATTCAGGGCAATCAGATCCTTTGCCGAACGCCCCTAAAAGGATTTCAGGAAGGGAATTAGATCCTTTGTGTTTGTACAAACAAAACGGGCTCCAGGATTATCATCTTTTAATCTAATAAGCAATGAATGAGGCTAAGGCAAAAACTTCATCTCTTCCAAGTTTGAATACTTTTAATTAGGGTAAGATAATATGGCAACAGACTCACCTCTTTCAAGTGTGAATACTTTTGAATTAGGGTAAGCCATTATGGAAACAGCCCAACCTAGTTTAGGTGGCCCTATTGAATAAACCTTTACCCTTTCACCACGTTAAGTTATTCCCACTCAGAATTTATCAACACACAAATTTGTAGTGAGTAATCTTAAAATGGCCCTGTTCTGTAAGCTGCCTTGACCCGTACAATGAGTCCTCTATTTTGTAATAAAAATCACAATGTGACACCTAAGGATCGTTTAATAATAGCTATCTTCTAATAGGCAATGATGCTTAATAGCAGTGTTTGAGTTTGAATGTCAATTGCTGGCCAGACTGGTTAATTGAAATCATTGCTTGAATTGACAGTTCCATACAGTAAGAGCGCTATCTATTAAACAACAGATAAGGCTGGTTAATTAGTGCTTAAATTGTTGATTATTACCTAATATTTTGTAATAATAGACCGGCGTCTTTGATAAGAAAATGGTAATAGGTTTTTCAAGCTAAAAGTAAAACAGTATTTAAAAAATTACATTGTTTATTAATTTCAGTTATCAAGTTTTTCATAGTATTATTATCTACATGACAAATATCATTATTATTATTATTATTATTATTATTATTATTATTATTATTATTATTATTATTATTATTATTATTATTATTATTATTATTATTATTATTATTATTATAAAAGACGTTTCTGCCAATTTCATGGCCATTTACAACAACAACAAATGTAGCGGTTTTTAGCCCCTGAAGGACAAAGGCCTCAGACATATTCTTAGTTATGTCTGGGGTTTGACCAGTTTTCATTACCACGCTGAACAACTGTGAACTGGTAAGAGAGGGAAATTTTCGTCCGATGGATCACAGCAAACCAACCTAGTATGGGTGTCACTCACTAGTAGAGCTTTGATGATCATGCCAATACACAAAACGTTTCACCACGTTATGGGATACAAACTCAGGGACAAACCAATTATACTTTCCTATTCCCATATATAAAAAAACTATATTTAATTTTAATAATAATAACAGTAATAATAATAATATAAACAATAAAAATAAAATCAATAATAATAATAATAATAATAATAATAATAATAATAATAATAATAATTCATCTCGATGTATCAGCTAACATTGTCTTTGACTGAAATATCCGACTATTATCTTTTCCCTCCATACACTTTGGCATAAATTACTCATTTCCAATTCAAAATAAGTTTACCCGGATTAATTTATGAATGGAATATTCCCAGTGATGTGGATTTATTATCTGTTAAACAAAGGAACCCGAATTCTTACTGGAGCCAATATGAAAGCAATATTAATCATTGCACTGGGATTTGTTTTCAAATGGAAAACTTGACGGAGAGAGAGAGAGAGAGAGAGAGAGAGAGAGAGAGAGAGAGAGAGAGAAAATTTAAGGACATCCAGTGGAACTTCAATAATAATTAATCTCCTTTTCAGTCTCAGCATCTTTTCTTTTCCCCTGGATCCTTTTTCATCTCTCGAAGGAAAAAAAAGAGTCGGTTTTCAATGTGGTCTAAACGGAGTTAAAAAGGACAAAGTTTCCCAACAAAAAATCATTGCCAGATGAAGTTGCAACAGAGAAGCGAAGTTGCAGAAGGATTTCAACAGCTTACGCAAACTCCAGTTTTGCAACGCATATAACTCGTAAGATTGCTTTTCGTCTTAGAGAGTAATAAGTTCTCTCTCTCTCTCTCTCTCTCTCTCTCTCTCTCTCTCTGCACACACACACACACACGCGCGCACATGTGTATATATATATATATATATATATATGTGTGTGTGTGTGTGTGTGTATCTATACGCATACCTTGATAATTCTCCGGAGGATAATCCATGTGCGATTTCAATACCTTCTCATCTATCCCTCCATTGCTAATGACGGCGGTAAAACCCCTTGGTAATATAAATCCCTTCAACCCTTTGTCAGTAAGTTATGCACATTTTGTTTATGGGAAATGTATTATAGTGTATTCTTATTTCATCATAATACAATATGCAGATTTATCAAGGAGATTGATAGTTTTTGATATTGTGTGAAGTTACATTTAACGGTAATGCTGATGGCATATATAATTGTAATAACTGTAAGATAATAAAAAAAAAATGTAATTAATAATACAGAAATAATAAAAGAATAGTATTTATATAATAGAAAACAATTCTGCTATATTGATAATAGTTCTATAACAAAGAATAAGTCTTTTTATAGTTTATATATGATATATTTGTTTTAATGTTTATTTTATTTGTTCATTATTTCTCATATCGTTTATTCATTTTCTTATTTCCTTTCCTCACTTGATTATTTTTCTCTGTTGGAACCCTTGGGCATATAGCATCCTGCTTTTTTAACTGGGGTTGTAGCGTAGCTAGTAATAATAATAATAATAATAATAATAATAATAATAATAATAATTTCATACAAATTTATCAAGAAAATACAAAGACCGATATTGAAAATCAACAGTTCTTATTTGCACTACTACTACTACTACTAGTACTACTACTACTACTACTACTACTACTACAACTATAATAATAATAATAATAATAATAATAATAATAATAATAATAACAGATATCACTATCACCACTTTGATAAAAGATAACACCATTCCCATAATGGAGCAAAATATTCATGAGATACAAGATATTCTGGTGATCACGCCTCGATGAGTAAAGATATTAATAACCCTTCGACGTATATTGATAATCTTCACAGCACATAACTTCATTTCCTTTGTTCGGTCAAACAAAACTCCGATCGAGTAAACATTCCATGAAAAATTGCATTTTACACTGCGTAATGCAAGACGAAATCGCATCCCTGTCTTCTTATATGCAGAAGCTATCCTAAGGTATAAAGGCCGCTCATGAGTAGCATAGCTAGGGGACAATTACAATGCCCTAAAAGCTGACCGTATTATTATTATTATTAATATTATTATTATTATTATTAGAAGCTAAGCTTGAACCCTAATTGGAAAAAGAAAGATGCTATAAGCCCAAGGGCTCCAACAGGGAAAAATAGCCCACTGAGGAAAGGAAACAACGAAATAAATAAACTACAATATATGTAAAAAACAATGAAAATAAAAGTATTTTAAGAATAGTAGCATTAAATTTGATCTTCAATATACTGTATAAACTATAAAAACTCCAACAAAACAAGAGGAAGAGAAATTAGACAAAATAGTGTGCCCAAGTGCACCCTCAAGCAAGGGAACTCTAATCCAAGACAGTGTAAGGCCATGGTACAAAGGCTGTGGCACTACCTAAGACTAGAGAACAATGGTTTGATTTTGTTGTGTCCTCCTCCTAAAAGAGCTGCCCGTATATGATCTGCATCCGTGCACCCTCTCCATCCAAGCTTGGACCAGGGAGGGTTACGCAATGGCTGCTGATGATTCAGCTGTGAGACCTATAAGCTCCCCTCAAAACCAGCCCCCCCTCCTTCCTTAGCTCACATGGATGGTGAGGCTGCAGATACTACAATAAACTATAGAGCTTGAGAAGTTTTTGAACCCGAGTCTGACAGAACGCCAGACAGGGACTTTTCCATTAGGCTATCACAACCCTAAAGTCTTTTAGTATCCCAGGCTCGAAGAATTAGAGACAGCGAAACGAAGAAAAGACGCAGGAAGCGAGTTCCAAAGATCAGCAGTGGCTAAACATATTATCTTTGGAAGATTACGAATTTGTATTGGGTAATGGTAGGAGGAGGTGGCCTTAGGTGTGTTACCTAAAGTAATAAAGGAGAAAAAAAGATCTCTATATAACAGAAGGTTCGGTATAATCATATATATATATATATATATATATATGTGTGTGTGTGTGTGTGTGTTTGTGTGTGTGTGTGTATGTATATATATGCACATATATTTATACCTTAACGTGGTGAAAGGGTTTGTTTATCATCAAGATCAGTAAAGCTGTACTAGTCAGGGCCACCCATATTAGGTTGGTTTGCTGTGAGCAATCAGACGAAAATCTCCGTCCATCACCAACCCACCCTGGTCAGCATGATGATAAAAACTGTCCAAACCCCAGGTATGAATAAGGGCATGACTGAGGCTTTTTTCATGCAATGGACTTTAAACCACTGCGTTTACTGATGTTTATTCAGTAAATGTAAATCCATCTATTTCTTATCATCAATACCTTACAAATGGCGTGCGTTCAAATGCGATTTTGGCTATAATTTTTTGGCCTAATTCTAAGAATTGCGATAAAATGCTGTCAGATAAGGAACTCACTAAGAATATTATTATTATTATTATCATTATCATTATCATTATCATTATTATTATTATTATTATTATTATTATTATTATTATTATTATTATTATTTTTATCATTATTAGCCTAGCTGCAACCCTAGTTGAATAGCAGGATGGTATAAGCCCTAGGGCTCCAACATGGAGAATAGCCCAGTGATGAATTAAAATAAGAAAATAGAAAGTAAATAAACAGACTCGATTTTATAACCTCCTTGGCAGAGGTAATAAACTATATAAGATGTAATAATTAATTATCACAAAATAGTTTAAGATCAATAAGTTAAAAGAGATATTTCATATATTAATTATGAGGAGAGACATAAGTCCTCCTGTTCAACATAAAAACATTCGCTGTAAGTTTGGACTTTTGAGTTCCACTGATTCAACTGCCTGATCAGGAAGATCATT
>NC_090749.1:51458833-51479554 GCF_036898095.1 Palaemon carinicauda | reverse complement strand
ACGTCTCATTCGTCTATGTTCCGTTCGACATTCAAGAACGGATCCTGTCGTTTGGGGGGGTTGTTTACGGGAAAGAACCCTGGAGTCAGCGAAATTAGTTGAAAACATCCTACCTAACTCCCGTTCACTCTCCTGTCTCTCCACAACTCTTTCTATATCTTTACAATTACTACTAACTGCATTTGTCTCCTCATTTCTTATTAATTAACAAAACCCACAAATAAAGACATCAATAACATACATAAACCTTCTGCATACGAAACTTACTCAAAAATAAGCATCTGTCTGACATGTTATTATACTTATCTTTTTTACAACACAGGAAGCAATTTGAATATCGGCATCTAGGACATACACTAATTGCAATTTTCATTATTTTTTTCATACAAGATTTAGTGATCATATATTTCTTTGTAAATTTCAAAGATTTATATCGATCATGATTATCATATTTTTCATTGGGGGTAATACTATTTTGTGTGTATGAACAATTATTTTTTTTATTAACAATTGTTTCAGCAATTTCGAAATAAGTTTCAATAGATATCGTAGGCATTTTTAAATGATAATGTTTATTATCACCACTAGTTGTGGTTAAACATTTTCCTATAATCACCCCATCTATCACTGCAGATGTGTTTTTTTGTTTTTTGTTGGGAAATAACCAATTGATGTTTCCTTTATTATATTCCATTGAAATATATAATGAAATATATATTATGATTGTTTATTCCACCCAATTAAAATGGGGTATATATAAAAAAAATATTTTTGATAAAAATAAAAAATGAAGATTAGTCAAAATATAGTTTATATAATCAATATAATTTTACTGTGTATTCTAGGTATAATGGTTTTATGTCCTCTATATATTTTCCCCAAATATTATAGAGATGCTAATACTAATAAGTATATTGAAATATTAAAGAAATATGAACGCCATTTTATGCCAGCTGAATTTGTTTTAATATTATTATTAGTCATTCTTAATGGTGTATATGTGTTTAAGCCTTACATTAACAATAAAAATGACAACGATGCTGTGACTGATATATAAATTTATTTGCTTTATAAAGTATTAGATTAAAGGGCCTGAATTCATCAAAGCCGGTTAGGATTAAAAAACATTATAATGTTTACCACAACAATATTTATTCACAAAAAATATAAAAACACGTTGTAATAATAAAATTCCATTTTGCTAAAATAATAAAATATTTTAAATATATCAAAATCTTCCAAGCCCAACATTTATTTCATTTATAAGTAAAATGTTATTATAAAAGATCAAAACTTTTTTCTTTACTAGGTGCCATATAATTTGGAATTTCACAATATTTACCAATAAAATTATTTGGACAAGCACATTCAAACGTTCCGAGTCCACGAATATTATAATAATTATTTATTTTGGGAATAGGTTCGCCACCATTAAGACAAGCTGACATTATTGAGTTTTCCTTGATATACTTATATGCACATACACCAGAAGAACAAACGGGGATAGTTTTTACATTCTCAAAGTTTATTGGCATACAAGTTTTCGCGCAATCTATATCTTCCTGACAATGAATTATAGAACTATTACAGTTCACAATTTTTTTTTCTGATGATGATAATGATTTTGGTAACTGGGTAAGGGGCATTCCATCAAAATAAACCTTTAAACTTGAATTTTTATTTGAATACAAAAAAGGCCTTTTATCATTAACACCAACAAAAATTATATAAATATTAAATAATAATATTATGCCCCACAATAAAAAGGAGAATCTTAACTGTTTTAGCATTTATATTTTTTAAAATAGATACGGTTAATTTGATCATGCTTATTGATGTTACTGGATATGAAAACCATAACCACAATACTTTATGGAAAAAAAACGTCTTTGTTTTGCCGTGTAAAAAATGCATGGAAACAGACAAAAACGACGGAACTTTAGAAATGTTTTTGAGATTCAACATAACTCATAAACTAAAAATAGAACAAGATAATTATGATATTCTATTTAAAAAATACCCAGATATTAAATTTAATCTTATATATCAATCTGATTTGGCCAAAGATATAAACGGAATTTGCAATGAAAATGATTTGGTGGGATTTTTTTTACAGATGCGTTTAACTTTGGGGATTGGATTTTATTGGCCAAAATTAAACTTTTATCCTTCAACGCAAACCCATTTTTCAGTTCCTATTTTAAAGGACGGAAAAATGTGGCAATTGCTGCTTAAAAAAATACTGGACTTTAGAGATGAAACTCCCGTTGATATAAATCAATGGAATAATTTTATTCCTAATCCCATTCGATGTTTATTTTGTAATGATTATCCACGAGATTTTTACCCTGGAAATTTTATTGTAAATCAAAATATTTTGTATACCAAAACATTTGTATGGGTTGATAAACGGAAATTACACAAGAGAAAAAAGAAACAAATGATAATAATGTATAGTAAAAATAACAAAATATTAAATTGGCCCTTTTTAACAAAATATTGTGGAGTCATTAATGAAATGAATACCATAAATACTTTGGGTAACATGGCATTTTTTACCCCGGGTAAGATATTTACTGCCTTTTTTGATATCATTATTTCAAAGTTGTTAAAAATTCGGATTCATAATAATATCGTTGAAAATTTAAAAGATTATTATAAGAAAAAAGGAAAAAAAACAACATTTAAAGCACTAGGCATAGGTGTTAATGATTTGATACAAATGCACCGAATATGCAAACGAAAAAAGAATTATGACATTATTTTAAGTGGTGATCAGAAAGTTATTATTGTCTCCAGAAAAACCATTAGTACTAGTCCTACTACTACTACTACTACTACTACTACTAATAATAATAATAATAATAATAATAATAATAATAATAATAATAATAATAATAATAAAACAAAAAGAGCATCCAAACATAAAAAAAATCATCATCATCATCATCGCCCACCACCAAACAAAAAACAAAAATTATTGTCTATCAATAACACCAGTGACAGTAAAAATGATAATGGGTGCTTATCAGCAAATGAAAAAGAAATCACTTTAATGGGCGTCTTGACCAAAACTGGTAATGATTTAAATTCTGCACTAGATAACGAAGAAACCACAGAAGCCATAATAAAGTGGCTCCATTTCCCGAAATCCCCAGTTAATGATACTAATATTATAAGCAACCTATCACAAACCATAAAAAGAGGAGAAATTGACATTGCTATATCACAGACTAGTATTCTTAATAAAGATTATGTAGTTTTAGATAATAATAAATATACAAATGAATTTGATGATTATAACGCCAGAGGAGATAATATTTCCTTTGGGTGGACGGGAAAAACTGACGAAAGAGAGAGTAATAATAATAATAATGCGTTTATAAACAGCAATAATAATCTTGATGTGCATAGAATTGGGAGATTTACAAGAAACGCCCCCACAAATTCCTTTTACAATATTTGCGGAATAGCTTGTTCACTTCAAAAAGTTTTAACCAAAGATTCTAAAACGAAAGAACCCAAATATATAACCAATAGTGAAATAGGTTTCATTGATTTGGTAACTACATCAGACACCCCCAAAAACTGTGGATTGATACTGGAATGTGTGATTGATACAGTAATATCAACATATAGTTTAACAGTTGGAGAAAATATGCATAAATTATTACTAAAGCTTTTTTCTGATTGTCAAAAAGTTGATAATCCAGAATATTTGGAAGAATTAGATGAAAACTATCAGTACATTTGTGCCAACCAAGTGTTATATAAGTTTTTTAGGAAAACACCAGAAAATTTATCACACCAACAAATAATGTACATAACATCTCAGTTTGGTATATTTAATTACTTTCGAATGATGCAATATGCATTAAAAATAGAAGTACCTTTTATAGAACTTATAGATCAATCAAGAAATATATTTTGGGAGTGTACCAGTTTTGAAGGTACGTTATTCAAATTACACAGAGATGGGCTTTTTTATTCACCAACCGAATTTCTATATTTACAGCAAGATATTATTGATGATGAACAGTTAGTGGGTTCTTTGGGGTGTACAACAAATTTATGGGTTGGAGAAAGGGGAGAAAGAATTGAAAATATATTTGGTCCCTCTATTAGAATAACACCACACCCTAACAAATGCCATTTACCTCGCACTGGACACGCAGCATTTTCAGCCAAGAATTTTGTAGGAACCCTAAGAAATTCCTTATCAATAGGCCAATTACACCAAAAGAATTTAACCGTGGCTTTTCAAAATACAAAATCATATCCTTCGGAAATTATTGATATTGCAGGATGCTACCCCCAAAATATTGGTTGCATCTGGATTTAATAATCAAGAAGATGGGATTGTTATTAGGAAAGGGGCAATAGAATCTGGAATGTTTTCAGCAACATTTTATGAAACTGCTGCTGTTAAGATGAATTATAATTATAAGGCTTCTGACGAAAACCCATTCCCAATAGAATTTATACCCATGATTACAAAAGGTACAATACTAAGAAAGGGGCTTCAAGTTGGTATATTTAAACTGAAAAATACTTGTAGTCATATTAATAGCAACCTAAAACTTTCAATTGAACTTTTTTCCAGTGAACTAAAAGTAATAGAAATCACTACTGAGGGGGGGATAGGGATGCCTAGAAAGTCCGATATCTTTGTAGATAAATTTGAAAATGTTGTAATAAATAATAATAATATAGGTAAAGACTGGATTTTATCGGTGATTTGGGAAGGACGGGGTAATATTATGGACGTGGACGACCCAACAAATGATTATTTTCACAATTTGGTATGTTCATCAAAAGAAAGGGCCAAGCTTCGAAGGTCATTGGCTTTTCAATCTCAAAACCCAAACTATCAGAAATATCGTTGCGAAATGATTCGCTGCGATAACATAGATATATCACAGTATATGAAGTTATATCTGACATATGCGAGTTTATTCACACCATCTATAGGTGATAAATTACAAACAACAACTTCAAATAAGGGTGTTCTCTCTGAAATTATTTCAGATGAAAATATGCCGTTTGTAATAATCAATCCTAAAAACGAGGGGGAAAAAAACACACACACAATAATGCCAGATCTTATCATTAATCCTCAATACCTGAAGAGACAGACTCTAGATAATATATTTAATACTGGTGAGATGTTAAAGAAAGAACACGAAAACAAAACATCGATTCCATATATGAACAACTGTTTTGAATTTAATATAGAAGATTCTAAATATTATTTGGAGTTGGGAGATTTATATGCTAGTGGAATACTAATAAATCCTATAACGGGACTTCCTTATTTGACCGCCGTAGAAGATGATACTAGGGGCGTTGATTATCCCTATTATGAATATTTTGATGTAGATGACGGATTTACATACACTAGAAAATTAGAACATTATGATCATATTAATAGGCTATGTTATAAAACTACTAAAGCCACCATCTATAAAACGCGATATTTTCTTGTTCATAACCATAAATCATCTCTCATGATGCAATGTTCTCATCCAGATGATATCATAAGAACAAAGTTTTCTGGTACACCAGTGAAAGGAAAACGAGGAGGGTTTGCAACGGGCCCACAAGAACAAATGACAATTGTGGGCCTTGGAGCTGAACGCCTTAATTACGAAATTTCCCAATTTAGATCTGATTTTTTGGAATTTCCAATCCAACCCACCAAAGACGAAAAAACAGAAATGAGCGATGAGATTATCCAAGGTTCAAAAACACTACAAAGGGTTTTTGATGAATTTAATCAGTATGAAAATATTGATTTATCATTAAAAATATCAAAATTAACTCATATGAAGGAAAAATCAGAAACACTCACCAGTTAAATGAATTTCGTTTTTTATTTTTATGATATTATAGTTCATTATAACAATAAAAGAATCACCGGGGGTGTATTTAGAAATAATGCATTAGAAAAATATATTCGAAGCTGAACCAGATGACTACAGTTATTTTGATGAGTATTGGAGTGGAAGACCAAGAGAATTCCCAGAACGGGAGAACGAGAGGAGTGAAAAGACGACCCATGGAAACAAGTGGACTAGCGAAACACTTTGGTTATATAATAATAATGACATTAGGGGCAAAAGTAATACAAAGAAGACTATATATCCAATTCTAATTCCAGAAACCAAACCAATTGATACTCTGACTCTATTCCAATCTTACTTATTCGCTAACATTACTAAAATAAAATGAAATTTACTACCCACGTAGAATATACTGGGTATGTGGTTTACATTTTATCACCGATATAGCACAAGATACTCACTTTATGTTGTAAAATAAAAAATGGAATACATAACACTTATTATTATAAGCATTATAATAATTTTGTTGGTGACTATATTTATTTTGTATGTCTATACAGACTATGCTGTAAGGTATGATTATGCTAGGAGACGTGAGGAGAAAAGAAAGAAAATCGTGGATAATTCGTAGGAGGGGAATTTAACATTGCCTTATTTGACCGCCGTAGAAGATGATACTAGGGGCGTTGATTATCCCTATTATGATGTAAAGTTTGTTAGCGCGCCTTCTTGTTAGTAGGGGTATCCTTGGATTTAAAGCGTTTTGGTTTTCCATGTGGATGGGTATTTGATGAAAACGTAATGTTGTTAAGTTTTTTTTTTTGAAGCCTCGTTCTTTTAGCAACGGGCTCAAATAGTGTCTTGTGTTTATGTTTCAGAGAAACGCGTCTAGCTATTGAGTCTTCTGTATCATCGTCAGTTTCTCTGTTTTTTCTTTTAAGGTTGAGATTTATATCTAATTGGACGATTTCTTCTTTTTGATGTTGGTTTGAAGTCGTTTTCACTGGGGGAATATCCTTTACTTCAACTTTGTATTGATTCGAGGGGAATTCCCCCTTTATGGTGGTTTCCTTTACTTCAAAAATCTTCTTTTCTTCATATTTGTTTAGATTAGATAAAACTTCTAGAATCCATAGATTCACTGCCTCCTCTGCCCCAAAAGTCTTCTTTTTTTCTTCTTTGTGTGGATTCGAGGGAAATTCTTTTTTTATTTGTTTAAGAACCTTCTTTACTGGGTTTATGTTTTCTTCGTCTTTGTGTTGGTTTGTAGTAATCTTCACTGGGAGAATTTTTGTTTTGGTGTTGATGCCCCCTTCTTGTTCATGGTTTAAGAATTCCTCCAATTCTTGAAAATGATCATCTTCCCCCGACTTTGAAAAATTTAGATGATTTTCAATATCCAGAAAAGGCAAGAAACTATCATGTTCCAAATCTGTAGTATCCCCAAACAGTGAAATATTTTCAAAATCATTATCTATTTCTTTTTTGGGGGCACAGATTTTATTTTTACAACATGGACATTGCACTTGAACCATTTTCATATTTACAAATCTTGTAATATGGTGGTGGTAGTTGAACTGATCCAGTCTAAGATACAACTAACCAACTGAAACCTTCTTTGGGCTGGTATATATATATACTATGTGATTACACCACCCCCCCCATCCCCATCCCCCCATCTAAGACAGATGAAGCATATAAATAGTGGACTGAGATACGATTATGCCCAGTACAGCTTCAACCTCCGGCTGGTGTTTATTCTTTTGGTTCTGATCTTGCAACAGAAAGGTATCAATATAAAAGAACCCAAAAAGAATGTTTTTTAACATAAAAAACATAACACAAGACGATGAATTGGTTTGTTTGCGAGAAAAGAGCAAACAAAACCTATCATCACCATTCAACCCAATTCTTTTCCACGGAGAAGATATGGACACCTTGAAAAAAATCATTATAAACACTATAATGACAGGAAAGGTTTCTGATCTCTATTTATGGTGCATTAGAGAAATTCATCTCATTAATATATTGAACGTAAACAGAAAAAACAATTCAAGAATGAATTCCATACTGAATTTCTTACAAGGAAAGGCCCTAGACCTAATTTCACCAAGAGATACAGTTTCTCTATATTTTTTTTTTACATTTTTAAACACATACAAAGAAAAAAATTATAGAGATATTGAGTTTCTAACCAGGGCCCTTACTATTTTTCTATTCGCCTTAAAAGCCCAAGTATGTTGTGATTTACAATTGGCTGCATCTAATCAAATACCAGAAACTACCGACAAAGAAAATTATGAGAAAAAATTTAACGACTCTCTTGAAGTTGGTAATCGTTTTGAAGCCGTTCAATATTTGGCTGCTGTTTATAGAAATTTTATGGGCTTAGAAAACAATGAGGATATTTCTTCCGTGTGTCTAGATAATAAGAACACACGGAAGAATGAATTCATAGAGTGGTTCCGTCCCATCATAATTAAGAAAATTCACAGTGTAGAAACCGAATCATTAGGATGCTCATGTAAAAGGGTTTTGGAATTATCCTGTGTAAAGAGGCTTCATTATTTCAGAGACCGACCATATTTTTATGGACAATTTAAAGTCCTAATTTCAATAGTAGAATCATTGATGGCTTTTAAATTGGACCCAAGAGCAATGTATTCCGTAAATTATGCGTCGATTCAGTTTTTTGACAAAATCCACCCCATTGAAATGAACCAAGAGTTTTCTTGGAAAAACGACCATCAATTCATAGAAAACTACACTTGCACAAATAAACCTTTATGTAATCCAAAATTCTTGGATACTTTCTGGGAAAATCCAAGTTGGAGGAAAAATCACCACACCACCTTGAATGTTGTTAAAAAGAGACGACGCTCATCATTGTCATCAACAATGACAAAAAAAACAAAAGTGGATGGCTAATAACATCAAATTGATCGTAGAAACCCAATACTGATTAAACGACGAAGATTTGGACCTACAAATCATGAAAAAGGCATTGTTCCTGCTAAACTCATAAGAAAGGAAAAGCATTCTACATTTTTTATGACTGTAAACTGTTTCTCGTTGAAATATTATAAAAAAACTGATAGATAATAGATTTAGTACAATATATATTATAACTCGAATTATTTAAAAATGATTGGTTGCTTTTAATTCTACAAATGGGGTATGTTTCATTGCCAGGACCAAAAGTAATATCGTATAATGATTCATTCATTTTTTAATAAGAATAATTCATTTTTTTCATAAACAAAAGTTGTGTTCATGCATTATATTTTGTCTCAGATCCAATATAATTGTCAAAGAAGAAGGACTACCAATTACGCTGATGTGAATACCAACAAACAGACCACCGAAGATGACGAAATGTAAAAAAGCATCATCATATCCAGTTCGTCAAAAATGTAACCAGAAACTGCGTTATCGTTCTAGTGCCACACCTTTCCTCGCATTCCCAAGTTCTAGTTATAAAAGAAAAATGAGAATTTGGGAAAATGTTCACGAATTCTTCAACATAAATCGTGTCAAAGGCTGGGAAAATATTCCCGAAGGCAATTATATTTTGTCGTTGGTTATTGCCGTTGACATTGATAATTTTTATACAAAAAACAAGAGACTCAAACACTCAAAATATAGGTTTACGGCGACGGCTATACAAAGTAAAAAGAAGTTTAAAGGTGGTGTTTTGAGTTATCATATAGTTGAAGACAACCAATTGGTGGATAAACTTTATTTACATAAAATTCATCAAACTGGTTTAACAGTATTAGATAATCTTAAAAAAAATAATGTAATTCAATTATATTGGAATAAAAGAAAAGATGTATTTGAAAATATCAAAATTATTCCAGTTTGATAATCTTTGTTCATGTTTTGGAATAGATGTTTTTTAAAAAATATTCCAGTTCAATATTCTTTGTATATATATATGTTATTTGTTCAATCAATTACCAAATTTTCCAATAACTAGCTAGGACCTTTTTGCAATTATGTTAAGTGTAAAAGATTTCATTTGATAAATATCAAAGGGGAAATCTTTTAATTCCCCTTATTTGAAGTTGAAGAAATTTTATTTGTTAATTAAGGATTTTGTTTACTTTTGTTTAGTGTAATCTATATTTGTTTGTTCCATTTCATATATATATTTTTAGTGACTTTCATTTTTTTGGGAGAGTCGCTGTATGTCATTTTTTTATTATAACAAACACTTTTTTTTATTCTCATTTCATATATTTATATTTTGCTTTACTTTTTGTCAAATCTAAACAAGCAGAGAATGGAGGAAACATGATACATATACGTTTCCCACAAAATGTATTTACAGATGTAATTAGTACTTTATCAATGTATCCTTGTTTTGTAATTGGATTGTTGCGACAAATAAAATGTTATTATAAAAGATCAAAACTTTTTTCTTTACTAGGTGCCATAGAATTTGGAATTTCGCAATATTTACCAATAAAATTAGAAGAATTTCTCGTCTACCTACCTACCTACCTACCTACCTACCTACCTAAATTAATATTAATAATAATAATAATAATAATAATAATAATAATGTTTCTGAAGTTCTTCGGTAATTATATAAAATAAAAAGGAAAAAACAAATCTTCGCCGCCTGTAATAAAACAGAGATTTCAATATAGTTGTTGAGCTGTTTGAGCTCTTCTTTAATGAGGAAATTCTAGCGCACACAGAAAAAAAAAATAAAAATAAAAATGACAGTGTACTAAAACTACTGCTTGACAAAAAAAAAATATATATATATATATATATATTTATTTATTACGAGTTTTCTTTGCGCCAGACAAACACATAGAAAGAAAGAAATAGTTTATTTTGGTATACTGGTATGTTATAACTTAGAAGAATTTCATTTCTTGTCTGTCTATCTATCTACCTACCTACCTACCTACCTACCTACCTAAATTAATATTAATAATAATAATAATAATAATAATAATAATAATAATAATAATAATAATAATGTACAAAGATGAAGAAAAGAGGATTTTTGAAACAAATGAAATAAAAAGAGAGTTTCTCTCTAATCAATACAAAGACGAAGAAAAGAAGATTTTTGAAGTAAAGGAAACCACAATAAAAGAGGAATTCCCCTCGAATCAATACAAAGTTGAAGAAAAGGATATTCCCCCAGTGAAAACGACTTCAAACCAACATCAAAAAGAAGAAATCGTCCAATTAGATATAAATCTCAACCTTAAAAGAAAAAATAGAGAAACTGACGATGATACAGAAGACTCAATAGCTAGACGCGTTTCTCTAAAAAACCAAAAGAAGACACTATTTGAACCTATTGCTAAAAGAACGAGGCTTCAAAATAAACTTAACAACATTACGTTTTCATCAAATACCCATCCACATGGAAAACCGAAACGCCGATAGTGTAATTTGTGAATACCCACCAAAGCATAATATAAAACATAATAATACATTTTATCTGCTATGTATATAAAATGTTATATATATGATTTGCATAATAAATTTAAACCACTAATTACCAATATCTATCATTTTCCTTTGTGTCTAATTCTGCATTCTTTATATTCTTCACAAGTACTTCTTTATATTGCTTTTTGTGAAATCAAAAACTATTTTGAAATCTAAGTGGGAAAATATGAGTTTACAAAATCTCGCCAGGCAAACACATAGCAAGAAAGAAATAGTTTATTTTGGTATACTGTATTAACTTAGAAGAATTTCTCATCTACCTACCTAATAATAATGTTTCTAAACCACTTTAGAATTTCTATGGAAAAAAATAAATATTTTTGTGTTTTTCGTTTTTTTTTCTCCCTTACTTTTAAAAAAATATTTCAGTCTAGAAAAAAATTTTGAAAAAATATTTCAGAGGCCAGAAGAAAAAATTTGAAAAAATATTTCAGAGTTCAGAAAAAAAGAATTTGAAAAAATATTTCAGAGTTCAGAAAAAAAAATTTGAAAAAATATTTCAGAGGCCAGAAGAAAAAAATTTGAGAAAATATTTCAGTCCAGAAAAAAATGTGGTATAATGTATTTATATTAACTTAGAAGAATTTCTCAACAACCTACCTAATAATAATGTTTCTAAACCACTTTAGAATTTCTATGGAAAAAATGAATATTTTCGTGTTGTTCGTTTTTTTTTCTCCCTTACTTACTTTTAAAAAAATATTTCAGAGCCTAGAAAAAAATTTAGAAAAAATATTTCAGAGGCCAGAAGAAAAAATTTGAAAAAATATTTCAGAGTTCAAAAGAAAAAATTTGAAAAAATATTTCAGTCCAGAAAAAAATATGGTATAACGTTTTTTTATTAACTTAGAAGAATTTCTCAACAACCTACCTAATAATAATGTTTCTAAACCACTTTAAAATTTCTATGGAAAAAATGAATATTTTCGTGTTGTTCGTTTTTTTTCTCCCTTACTTACTTTTAAAAAAAATATTTCAGAGCCTAGAAAAAAATTTAGAAAAAATATTTCAGAGGCCAGAAGAAAAAATTTGAAAAAATATTTCAGAGTTCAAAAGAAAAAATTTGAAAAAATATTTCAGTCCAGAAAAAAAATGTGGTATAATGTATTTATATTAACTTAGAAGAATTTCTCAACAACCTACCTAATAATAATGTTTCTAAACCACTTTAGAATTTCTATGGAAAAAATGAATATTTTCGTGTTGTTCGTTTTTTTTTCTCCCTTACTTACTTTTAAAAAAATATTTCAGAGTTCATAAAAAAAATTTGAAAAAATATTTCAGAGTTCAGAAAAAAAAAATTTGAAAAAATATTTCAGTCCAGAAAAAAAATTGAAAAAATATTTCAGTCCAGAAAAAAAATTGAAAAAATATTTCAGAGTTCAGAAAAAAAATTGAAAAAATATTTCAGAGTTAAGAAAAAAAAATTTGAAAAAATATTTCACAGTCCAGAAAAAAAATTTGAAAAAATATTTCAGAGTTCAGAAGAAAAAATTTAAAAAAATATTTCATTCCAGAAAAAAATGTGGTATAATGTATTTATATTAACTTAGAAGAATTTCTCAACAACCTACCTAATAATAATGTTTCTAAACCACTTTAGAATTTCTATGGAAAAAATGAATATTTTCGTGTTGTTCGTTTTTTTTCTCCCTTACTTACTTTTAAAAAAAATATTTCAGAGCCTAGAAAAAAATTTAGAAAAAATATTTCAGAGGCCAGAAGAAAAAATTTGAATAAATATTTCAGAGTTCAGAAAAAAAAATTGAAAAAATATTTCAGAGTCCAGAAAAAAATATGGTATAACGTATTTATATTAACTTAGAAGAATTTCTCAACAACCTACCTAATAATAATGTTTCTAAACCACTTTAGAATTTCTATGGAAAAATTAATATTTTTGTGTTTTTTGTTTTTTTTCTCCCTTACTTACTTTTAAAAAAATATTTCAGTCTAGAAAAAAATTTTGAAAAAATATTTCAGAGTTCAGAAGAAAAAATTTGAAAAAATATTTCAGAGTTCAAAAGAAAAAATTTGAAAAAATATTTCAGTCCAGAAAAAAATATGGTATAACGTTTTTTTATTAACTTAGAAGAATTTCTCAACAACCTACCTAATAATAATGTTTCTAAACCACTTTAAAATTTCTATGGAAAAAATGAATGTTTTTGTGTTCATTTTTTTTTCTCCCTTACTTACTTTTAAAAAAATATTTCAGAGTTCATAAAAAAAATTTGAAAAAATATTTCAGAGTTCAGAAAAAAAAAATTTGAAAAAATATTTCAGTCCAGAAAAAAAAATTGAAAAAAATATTTCAGAGTTCAGAAAAAAAAATTTGAAAAAATATTTCACAGTCCAGAAAAAAAATTTGAAAAAATATTTCAGAGTTCAGAAAAAAAAATTTGAAAAAATATTTCACAGTCCAGAAAAAAAATTTGAAAAAATATTTCAGAGTTCAGAAGAAAAAATTTAAAAAAATATTTCATTCCAGAAAAAAATGTGGTATAATGTATTTATATTAACTTAGAAGAATTTCTCAACAACCTACCTAATAATAATGTTTCTAAACCACTTTAGAATTTCTATGGAAAAAATGAATATTTTCGTGTTGTTCGTTTTTTTCTCCCTTACTTACTTTTAAAAAATATTTCAGAGCCTAGAAAAAAATTTAGAAAAAATATTTCAGAGGCCAGAAGAAAAAATTTGAAAAAATATTTCAGAGTTCAGAAGAAAAAATTTGAAAAAATATTTCAGAGTCAAGAAAAAAATATGGTATAACGTATTTATATTAACTTAGAAGAATTTCTCAACAACCTACCTAATAATAATGTTTCTAAACCACTTTAGAATTTCTATGGAAAAAATTAATATTTTTGTGTTGTTCGTTTTTTTTCTCCCTTACTTACTTTTAAAAAAAATATTTCAGAGCCTAGAAAAAAATTTAGAAAAAATATTTCAGAGGCCAGAAGAAAAAAATTTGAAAAAATATTTCAGAGTTCAGAAAAAAAAATTTGAGAAAATATTTCAGTCCAGAAAAAAATGTGGTATAATGTATTTATATTAACTTAGAAGAATTTCTCAACAACCTACCTAATAATAATGTTTCTAAACCACTTTAGAATTTCTATGGAAAAAATGAATATTTTCGTGTTGTTCGTTTTTTTTTCTCCCTTACTTACTTTTAAAAAAATATTTCAGAGTTCATAAAAAAAATTTGAAAAAATATTTCAGAGTTCAGAAAAAAAAAATTTGAAAAAATATTTCAGTCCAGAAAAAAAAATTGAAAAAAATATTTCAGAGTTCAGAAAAAAAATTGAAAAAATATTTCAGTCCAGAAAAAAAATTGAAAAAATATTTCAGAGTTAAGAAAAAAAAATTTGAAAAAATATTTCACAGTCCAGAAAAAAAATTTGAAAAAATATTTCAGAGTTCAGAAGAAAAAATTTAAAAAAATATTTCATTCCAGAAAAAAATGTGGTATAATGTATTTATATTAACTTAGAAGAATTTCTCAACAACCTACCTAATAATAATGTTTCTAAACCACTTTAGAATTTCTATGGAAAAAATGAATATTTTCGTGTTGTTCTTTTTTTTCTCCCTTACTTACTTTTAAAAAATATTTCAGAGCCTAGAAAAAAATTTAGAAAAAATATTTCAGAGGCCAGAAGAAAAAATTTGAAAAAATATTTCAGAGTTCAGAAGAAAAAATTTGAAAAAATATTTCAGAGTCAAGAAAAAAATATGGTATAACGTATTTATATTAACTTAGAAGAATTTCTCAACAACCTACCTAATAATAATGTTTCTAAACCACTTTAGAATTTCTATGGAAAAAATTAATATTTTTGTGTTGTTCGTTTTCTTTCTCCCTTACTTACTTTTAAAAAAAATATTTCAGAGCCTAGAAAAAAATTTAGAAAAAATATTTCAGAGGCCAGAAGAAAAAAATTTGAAAAAATATTTCAGAGTTCAGAAAAAAAAATTTGAGAAAATATTTCAGTCCAGAAAAAAATGTGGTATAATGTATTTATATTAACTTAGAAGAATTTCTCAACAACCTACCTAATAATAATGTTTCTAAACCACTTTAGAATTTCTATGGAAAAAATGAATATTTTCGTGTTGTTCGTTTTTTTTTCTCCCTTACTTACTTTTAAAAAAATATTTCAGAGTTCATAAAAAAAATTTGAAAAAATATTTCAGAGTTCAGAAAAAAAAATTTGAAAAAATATTTCAGTCCAGAAAAAAAATTGAAAAAATATTTCAGTCCAGAAAAAAAATTGAAAAAATATTTCAGAGTTCAGAAAAAAAATTGAAAAAATATTTCAGAGTTAAGAAAAAAAAATTTGAAAAAATATTTCACAGTCCAGAAAAAAAATTTGAAAAAATATTTCAGAGTTCAGAAGAAAAAATTTAAAAAAATATTTCATTCCAGAAAAAAATGTGGTATAATGTATTTATATTAACTTAGAAGAATTTCTCAACAACCTACCTAATAATAATGTTTCTAAACCACTTTAGAATTTCTATGGAAAAAATTAATATTTTCGTGTTGTTCGTTTTTTTTCTCCCTTACTTACTTTTAAAAAAAATATTTCAGAGCCTAGAAAAAAATTTAGAAAAAATATTTCAGAGGCCAGAAGAAAAAATTTGAATAAATATTTCAGAGTTCAGAAAAAAAATTGAAAAAATATTTCAGAGTCCAGAAAAAAATATGGTATAACGTATTTATATTAACTTAGAAGAATTTCTCAACAACCTACCTAATAATAATGTTTCTAAACCACTTTAGAATTTCTATGGAAAAATTAATATTTTTGTGTTTTTTGTTTTTTTTCTCCCTTACTTACTTTTAAAAAAATATTTCAGTCTAGAAAAAAATTTTGAAAAAATATTTCAGAGTTCAGAAGAAAAAATTTGAAAAAATATTTCAGAGTTCAAAAGAAAAAATTTGAAAAAATATTTCAGTCCAGAAAAAAATATGGTATAACGTTTTTTTATTAACTTAGAAGAATTTCTCAACAACCTACCTAATAATAATGTTTCTAAACCACTTTAAAATTTCTATGGAAAAAATGAATGTTTTTGTGTTCATTTTTTTTTCTCCCTTACTTACTTTTAAAAAAATATTTCAGAGTTCATAAAAAAAATTTGAAAAAATATTTCAGAGTTCAGAAAAAAAAATTTGAAAAAATATTTCAGTCCAGAAAAAAAAATTGAAAAAAATATTTCAGAGTTCAGAAAAAAAAATTTGAAAAAATATTTCACAGTCCAGAAAAAAAATTTGAAAAAATATTTCAGAGTTCAGAAAAAAAAATTTGAAAAAATATTTCACAGTCCAGAAAAAAAATTTGAAAAAATATTTCAGAGTTCAGAAGAAAAAATTTAAAAAAATATTTCATTCCAGAAAAAAATGTGGTATAATGTATTTATATTAACTTAGAAGAATTTCTCAACAACCTACCTAATAATAATGTTTCTAAACCACTTTAGAATTTCCATGGAAAAAATGAATATTTTCGTGTTGTTCGTTTTTTTTCTCCCTTACTTACTTTTAAAAAATATTTCAGAGCCTAGAAAAAAATTTAGAAAAAATATTTCAGAGGCCAGAAGAAAAAATTTGAAAAAATATTTCAGAGTTCAGAAGAAAAAATTTGAAAAAATATTTCAGAGTCAAGAAAAAAATATGGTATAACGTATTTATATTAACTTAGAAGAATTTCTCAACAACCTACCTAATAATAATGTTTCTAAACCACTTTAGAATTTCTATGGAAAAAATTAATATTTTTGTGTTGTTCGTTTTTTTTCTCCCTTACTTACTTTTAAAAAAAATATTTCAGAGCCTAGAAAAAAATTTAGAAAAAATATTTCAGAGGCCAGAAGAAAAAAATTTGAAAAAATATTTCAGAGTTCAGAAAAAAAAATTTGAGAAAATATTTCAGTCCAGAAAAAAATGTGGTATAATGTATTTATATTAACTTAGAAGAATTTCTCAACAACCTACCTAATAATAATGTTTCTAAACCACTTTAGAATTTCTATGGAAAAAATGAATATTTTCGTGTTGTTCGTTTTTTTTTCTCCCTTACTTACTTTTAAAAAAATATTTCAGAGTTCATAAAAAAAATTTGAAAAAATATTTCAGAGTTCAGAAAAAAAAAATTTGAAAAAATATTTCAGTCCAGAAAAAAAATTGAAAAAAATATTTCAGAGTTCAGAAAAAAAATTGAAAAAATATTTCAGTCCAGAAAAAAAATTGAAAAAATATTTCAGAGTTAAGAAAAAAAAATTTGAAAAAATATTTCACAGTCCAGAAAAAAAATTTGAAAAAATATTTCAGAGTTCAGAAGAAAAAATTTAAAAAAATATTTCATTCCAGAAAAAAATGTGGTATAATGTATTTATATTAACTTAGAAGAATTTCTCAACAACCTACCTAATAATAATGTTTCTAAACCACTTTAGAATTTCTATGGAAAAAATGAATATTTTCGTGTTGTTCGTTTTTTTTCTCCCTTACTTACTTTTAAAAAATATTTCAGAGCCTAGAAAAAAATTTAGAAAAAATATTTCAGAGGCCAGAAGAAAAAATTTGAAAAAATATTTCAGAGTTCAGAAGAAAAAATTTGAAAAAATATTTCAGAGTCAAGAAAAAAATATGGTATAACGTATTTATATTAACTTAGAAGAATTTCTCAACAACCTACCTAATAATAATGTTTCTAAACCACTTTAGAATTTCTATGGAAAAAATTAATATTTTTGTGTTGTTCGTTTTTTTTTCTCCCTTACTTACTTTTAAAAAAAATATTTCAGAGCCTAGAAAAAAATTTAGAAAAAATATTTCAGAGGCCAGAAGAAAAAAATTTGAAAAAATATTTCAGAGTTCAGAAAAAAAAATTTGAGAAAATATTTCAGTCCAGAAAAAAATGTGGTATAATGTATTTATATTAACTTAGAAGAATTTCTCAACAACCTACCTAATAATAATGTTTCTAAACCACTTTAGAATTTCTATGGAAAAAATGAATATTTTCGTGTTGTTCGTTTTTTTTTCTCCCTTACTTACTTTTAAAAAAATATTTCAGAGCCTAGAAAAAAATTTAGAAAAAATATTTCAGAGGCCAGAAGAAAAAATTTGAAAAAATATTTCAGAGTTCAAAAGAAAAAATTTGAAAAAATATTTCAGTCCAGAAAAAAATATGGTATAACGTTTTTTTATTAACTTAGAAGAATTTCTCAACAACCTACCTAATAATAATGTTTCTAAACCACTTTAAAATTTCTATGGAAAAAATGAATATTTTTGTGTTCATTTTTTTTCTCCCTTACTTACTTTTAAAAAAATATTTCAGAGCCTAGAAAAAAATTTAGAAAAAATATTTCAGAGGCCAGAAGAAAAAATTTGAAAAAATATTTCAGAGTTCAAAAGAAAAAATTTGAAAAAATATTTCAGTCCAGAAAAAAATATGGTATAACGTTTTTTTATTAACTTAGAAGAATTTCTCAACAACCTACCTAATAATAATGTTTCTAAACCACTTTAAAATTTCTATGGAAAAAATGAATATTTTCGTGTTGTTCGTTTTTTTTCTCCCTTACTTACTTTTAAAAAAAATATTTCAGAGCCTAGAAAAAAATTTAGAAAAAATATTTCAGAGGCCAGAAGAAAAAATTTGAAAAAATATTTCAGAGTTCAAAAGAAAAAATTTGAAAAAATATTTCAGTCCAGAAAAAAAATGTGGTATAATGTATTTATATTAACTTAGAAGAATTTCTCAACAACCTACCTAATAATAATGTTTCTAAACCACTTTAGAATTTCTATGGAAAAAATGAATATTTTCGTGTTGTTCGTTTTTTTTTCTCCCTTACTTACTTTTAAAAAAATATTTCAGAGTTCATAAAAAAAATTTGAAAAAATATTTCAGAGTTCAGAAAAAAAAATTTGAAAAAATATTTCAGTCCAGAAAAAAAATTGAAAAAATATTTCAGTCCAGAAAAAAAATTGAAAAAATATTTCAGAGTTCAGAAAAAAAAATTTGAATAAATATTTCAGAGTTCAGAAAAAAAAATTGAAAAAATATTTCAGAGTCCAGAAAAAAATATGGTATAACGTATTTATATTAACTTAGAAGAATTTCTCAACAACCTACCTAATAATAATGTTTCTAAACCACTTTAGAATTTCTATGGAAAAATTAATATTTTTGTGTTTTTTGTTTTTTTTCTCCCTTACTTACTTTTAAAAAAATATTTCAGTCTAGAAAAAAATTTTGAAAAAATATTTCAGAGTTCAGAAGAAAAAATTTGAAAAAATATTTCAGAGTTCAAAAGAAAAAATTTGAAAAAATATTTCAGTCCAGAAAAAAATGTGGTATAATGTATTTATATTAACTTAGAAGAATTTCTCAACAACCTACCTAATAATAATGTTTCTAAACCACTTTAAAATTTCTATGGAAAAAATGAATGTTTTTGTGTTCATTTTTTTTCTCCCTTACTTACTTTTAAAAAAATATTTCAGAGTTCATAAAAAAAATTTGAAAAAATATTTCAGAGTTCAGAAAAAAAATTTGAGAAAATATTTCAGAGTTCAGAAAAAAAATTTGAAAAAATATTTCAGAGTTTAGAAAAAAAAATTTGAAAAAATATTTCAGAGTTCAGAAAAAAAATTGAAAAAATATTTCAGAGTTTAGAAAAAAAAATTTGAAAAAATATTTCAGAGTTTAGAAAAAAAAATTTGAAAAAATATTTCAGAGTTCAGAAAAAAAAATTTGAAAAAATATTTCAGAGTTCAGAAAAAAAAATTTGAAAAAATATTTCAGAGTTCAGAAAAAAAATTTGAAAAAATATTTCAGAGTTCAGAAAAAAAAATTTGAGAAAATATTTCAGAGTTCAGAAAAAAAATTTGAAAAAATATTTCAGAGTTCAGAAAAAAAATTGAAAAAATATTTCAGAGTTCAGAAAAAAAATTTGAAAAAATATTTCAGAGTTCAGAAAAAAAATTGAAAAAATATTTCAGAGTTCAGAAAAAAAAATTTGAGAAAATATTTCAGAGTTCAGAAAAAAAATTTGAAAAAATATTTCAGAGTTCAGAAAAAAATTGAAAAAATATTTCAGAGTTCAGAAAAAAAAATTTGAAAAAATATTTCAGTTCAGAAAAAAAAATTGAAAAAATATTTCAGAGTTCAGAAAAAATTATTTCTGGACTCTGAAATATTTTTTGTATAGTATGCAGTAGTCTCTAGGTCCTTAGTGGGTGGGCTGGTCTTTCACTTGTGAAGCAAACACAATCAAACATCCTATATATATACAAGCAGGGCAAGTGACTCAATTGCCTATTTCCTGTGTTCATAAATTAAATTCAATTGTTTTTAACGAGCTCAAG
>NC_090749.1:51443833-51453833 GCF_036898095.1 Palaemon carinicauda | reverse complement strand
CTGGAGTGAACTGGTCGTGAACAGTGCGGGAAAAACACCAGTACTGGCACGCATCAATGCGTGCCAGTGCGTGGCAAAAATGCGCGCAAGTGTCAGGTAGGCTTAACACGGAAGAGAATCGGTCAGAAGTCATCATAACTTTTCCTTTTTGGTTGTTTTTGTTTTATTCTGCTTATTCTTATTAGTTGTCAGATAGGATTACCTGGTTGCTTTTGATGTTTGACTGTATTTTCCCATCTATGAGTTCGTATTTGTCTTGTCTGTATTTTCCCATTGAGGTTTTCGTCTTCTTAGTTATCGTCTGGTAGGAATATCTGGTTGCTTTTGATGTTTGCCTGTATTTTCCCAACTATTGGGTGGTGTTTGTCTTGTTGTCTTTACTTTCCCGTTGAGGTTTTTGTCTTCGTTGTTGTGTGATAGGATCATCAAGTCGCTTTTGATGTTCGACTTTATTTTCCCATCTATGAGATTATTATTACCTCCGCCAAGGAGGTTATCAAATCAAGTCGGTTTATCTATTTATGTGTCTGTGTCTGTCTCTCTGTCTGTGGACAGGATTACGTCAAAATTACCCGAGGTTATTGACGAATTTTTCAGCGAAGATAGATCTTAGGTCATGGACGACCCCATTACATTTCGGAAGATGATACGGATTCGGATTCTAGAGGCGGATTTGCATTTTTCTCCATCTATAATCAGCATATGAAAGGGGGGGGGGTGTTCACTCTCCGTAGGCTTTAGGTAAATGTTACGGTAGATTCATCCATGGTCAGCATATCAAAAAAGAAGTGTTTCGTCCATAGATTTGAATAAAATGTGTTAAATATTCATCGGCGGATGTCTAAAATCTCTGACTGCTGTTCTTATTATTTTTACTAGCTAAAGTACAACCATAGTTGGCAAAGCAGGATGCCATAAGCCCAAGGGATCCAACAGCAAAAATAGCCCAGTGAGAAAAGGAAATAAGTTAAAATAATATCGTTTGCCTAAGTGTACCATCAAGCAAGAGAACCCAAACCTAAGACAGTGGAACACCATGGCACTGTCTTGAACGTTTATTTGTCTTGCTAATGTGACGAGCAGAGAGAGGGTTGTGAACTCAAAGGCAGGATGCAATCAATTTAGTTATATTATTATAGAACACTCTCCTTTATATACAAAACCTCAAAGCAACAGGACATAACAAGTTAACAAGACAGACAATGTTACAGAGGAAACAGCAGACATGAATTTTCATGCTCGTTTAGTGCGAAGGAAGGGCGAAGAGCGAAGATACAAGCATAATATATGCAAAAGGAATTATGTACAATTGTGTGACACACGGTTGGTACATGGCTCCCCCCCTAAAAATGATATACTGTATATGTTAAATAGGGCGCCCTGATCTGGAGAGGCAAACTGTAGGCGGGTCATCTGGCAGAAGATAAGCAGGTTTTAGACGATCAATGGAGACCCAGGCTTCTTTGCCCCGAATGTTTAGTAGGAATGCTTTCGGACTGCGTCGGATCACAACGAAAGGGCCCGTGTAAGGGGGCTTGCTAGTGTCGTTGCGCAGGAAGATGTGCGTTGCAGAGTGCAAGTCCGTTGGTATGTGATGCTTTGCTGGGGGCTTGTAAGTCTGGTGGCACGGAGTAAATTTTCCCACGACGTGACGTATGCGCTGGAGATCGTAAGAGGAGGTTGTAGAAGGAAAAAATTTGGCAGGGACGACCAACGGGTCGCCATACACCATTTCATCTGCTGAGACGTCGAGGGCATCTTTAGGAGTGGTCCTTAGTCCCAGGAGGACCCAGGGAAGCTGAGTAAACCAGTTGCAATTCTTGCAGCGGGGTTGTAGGCCGTTGTCTGATGTAGGGTGATGCCCAGGAGATTTGCTAATGACGTCCACAATTGAGAGGTGAAAGTGGTTCCCCTGTAGGAAGTAATATGCTCAGGGATACCGAATCTTGAATATCCATCCAGAGAGTAAGGCAGATGTACATGAGGCGGACGTTGCTGTTTCCATGGGAATGGCTTCAGGCCAACAAGTGGAGCGGTCCATGACCGTAAACAGGTAACGATGTCCTTGTGATGTGGGTAGGGGCCTACAACGTCGACGTGAATGTGTGCAAAACGACGCTGAGGTTGAGGAAAGGTGCCCACTCCTGAATCCGTGTGTCGATGTACTTTGGAAGTTTGGCAAGAAGTACAGGCGCGGACCCAATCCTTAGCATCCTTAGAAATGCCGTGCCAAATGAACTTTGCCTTCAGCAGCTGTGCAGTAGAACGGCACGAGGGATGTGAAAGGCCGTGAATGAAATCAAACACCTGTCGGCGCATGGGAGCAGGAATCCAAGGTCGCGGTCTACCAGTACTGACGTCACAGAGGAGGGTGGTGTTGGAGTCTTCGAGGGGAAAATCTTCCCAACGGAGGGACGTGCAGGATGTCCTACAAGCTTGATACTCTGGATCCTGTCGTTGGGCTTCAGCCAGGGCGTTGTAATCCAATCCCAGTTGAACGGCAGCCAACGTGTTTCTTGACAGGGCATCGGCAACGGGATTCATTTTCCCAGGGATGTATTGGAGGGTGCAATTGTATTCAGCCACGGCGGAGAGATGTCGGCGTTGACGGGCGGACCAGGCGTCAGACTGTCGAGTGAAGGCGTGCACTAGAGGCATGTGGTCTGTGCGAATGACGAAGGGCGTACGTTCTAAGAAATGGCGAAAGTGACAGACAGCCAAGTGCACCGCCAGCAATTCTCGATCGAAGGTAGAATAACCCGATTCGGCCTTGGACAGTTTTCTGCTGAAGAAGGCCAATGGGCGGGTCGAGCCTTTGACCACCTGCTCGAGTACTGTACCAATAGCGACGTCGCTGGCATCGGTGGAGAGAAGGAGAGGGGCGTGTGGGATTGGAAAAGTGAGAGCCGCAGCAGTTGATAAGGCCTTCTTTGCATTGCAGAAGGCTGCTTCTTGAAGGGAACCCCACTTCAGGTCCTTTGGCTTGCCCTTGAGGGAACCGTAGAGGGGAGCAAGAGTGGCGGCAATGGTTGACAGAAAACGGTGATAATAGTTGATCATGCCCAAGAATTCCTGCAGAGCTTTGACGGTCGAGGGCGCGGGGAAATTCTGAACGGCTGCTACCTTCTCAGGGAGGGGATGGACTCCTTCAGGAGTGATACGGTGCCCTAAGAACGACACTTCGTTGGCGCCAAAGGTACACTTGTCGTACCAGACTACAAGGCTGTTTTGTTGCAGGCGGTCGAGCACGATGCGCAGGTGACGGAGGTGTTCCTCTTTTGAGGAGGAGAACACAAGTATGTCGTCCACATAACATACACAGAAAGGGAGGTCCCCTAAGATGCCATCCATGAGACGTTGAAACGTTGCCCCAGCATTACGAAGGCCAAAACAGGAGTAATTGGAGGTGTATGTACCAAACGGAGTGGTGATGGCGGTCTTGGGGATGTCTTCTGGGTTCATAGGCACCTGATAATACCCCTTCAGGAGGTCGAGCGTAGAGAAAACCTTCGCTTTGTGCAGGTAGGAGGTCACGTCGGCAATGTTTGGGAGGGGGTAGTGATCCGGTTCTGTCTGCATGTTCAGGCGCTGTAATCCCGCACGGACGGAGGGAGCCACCTTTCTTCAGAACGATGTGTAAGGGTGACGACCATGGGCTGGAGGCCTTTTGGTAAAGGCCCATTTTCTCCATTTCGGCGAACATCTGTTTGGCGGCTGCCAATCGTTCCGGTGCCAGACGTCTGAATTTTGCGAAGACTGGGGGTCCTGTCGACTTGATGTGGTGATAAATACCGTGCTTGGCAGGAACCGTGGGCGTTTGGCGAAGTTCTGGACGGAAAACTAACGGGTACGACGTGAGGAGGTGGGCGTAGGCATCCGTGGGTGCGCTGATGTGGAGAGCGAGGTTAGAGGGGGCGGGTTGAAGAGGTGTCGACAAGTACGAGTCTGCGTTGACCAATCGTCGGTGGGCGACATCGACCAGAAGGTGGAAATGAGAGAGGAAATCCGCACCGAGGATTGGCATTGTGACGTCAGCAACGAGAAACTTCCAATTGAATTTACCGTTTCCGAATGATAATGTGAGGTTCTCGTAACCGTAAGTGGGTATCGCAGATCCGGTGGCAGCTACCAAGCGGACGTTGGCAGATGTAGACAGACTACGTCGTGCCTTGAAGAGTTTCCTTGGCAAAAGAGAACGACAAGCACCCATGTCTACCAAAAATCGCACGCCCGGTCCTGCATCCTGTAAAAAGAAAAGATTAGAAACATGGGAGGCCACCGCCACAAGCGATGACCTACTTACACATCTTTTGGCCACTGACAATCCTTGGCACATTTCTTCGCGGTTGTCCCGAATCTGAAGTGGTAGTAGGAAAACTGCGGCGGATGGGAGGTAGTAAGTGGCTGTAGAAGTCGTTCGTTGGGGCGCGAGCGATTGGTGGGTGGTGGGCGGCTTTGTCGCCGCTTTGGCACGACACGGGGTAGGCGTGTATGTCCTACGGCATTCATGTCAGCTTCGGTTGACGTTGAATAGGCATCCTCGTCGTCAGGGGTGGAGGCGTTGATGGAGGTCTTGAAGTGGCTGTCCATAAGGGCGTCGGCATTGGTCATCAAGTCCTTTATGGGTAAACTATCGACATCGGGTATGGCAGCGCGCACAGGTTCGGGTAAACGGCGTATCCAAAGGGCAAGAAGTAGGTTCACCTCACGAGGAGAGCCGTCTACGGCAGGTTGAAGGCGAGCGATACTGGTCATTTCCCTGAGGGCAAGCAAAGTCCTTTGCTCCCCCAACGGTTGTTGCAAGAGCTGAAAAAGCTTTGCTATACGGGCGGCTGGCGATGGCGAGTACTGCTGCAGAAGGTATGTTTTGAGGGCGTCATACGCCATTGGGGTGTCTCCTTGTTCACAAAGCCAGTCGGATATTTCTGGGAAGGTGTCCTCGGGTATCGCCGCGAGAACATAATCCGCTTTGGTGGTTGAGCGAGTCACGCCCCTGATACGAAAGTGGACTTCTGCGCTTTGAAACCAAGCAAACGCATCTCTGCTGGCGAACGGTGAAAGTTTCAATGGGGCGGCCGCAGCGCCAACTGCTGTAGTAGAGTCCGTCTCCGTCATAGTACCAACGATGGAGGGGCGAGGGAGGTGGGGGTGGAAGGCGGTGGGAGCGAGTCGACTTCCGGGGTCACCAATGTGACGAGCCGAGAGAGGGTTGTGAACTCAAAGGCAGGATGCAATCAACTGAGTTATATTGTTATAGAACACTCTCCTTTATATACAAAACCTCAATGCAACAGGACATAACAAGTTAACAAGACAGACAATGTTACAGAGGAAACAGCAGACATGAATTTTCATGTTCGTTTAGTGCAAGGGAAGAGCGAAGATACAAGCATAATATATGCAAAAGGAATTATGTACAATTGTGTGACACACGGTTGGTACACTAAATAAAATCTCGATTTTCATCAACTGAGACAAAAAAAAAAAGCGAAATGAAAAATAAATATGAAATAATATTGGAAGCGAAAGTAAAAACATACATTAGATAGATTACACGGTCACTAGAAAATTGTTGAACAATTCAGTCAAAATAAAAGTAAAAAATAAAAAGAAACATTTATATTAAAATAAACACAATATTCGATTGAAACCCCCCAAAATAGGAAGACAAATCAGAAAAAAATGAATTAAAAAAAAGTAACAATAAAAATTAATAGGGGATTTTCAATGTTAAATTTTCCAATATTAGTCAAGAAATATATCAATTAAAGGTATTAAAGGCTACTCATGAATGGCAGAGGCAAGGATTAGTGACATTTCCCTATCCTGCAGGACAATGCCCTAGAGTCTGACCATATACACTGTACATAAGATCAGCGACCAAGACTCCTCTGCTTCCAAGTTTGGACCAGGAAGGACCAGGCAAAAGGTGCTGATGACTCAGCGGGTAGACCTATAGGCTCCTCCAACCCTTCATTCTTAGCACACAAAGTTGGTGAGGTTGTAACCATAAAAAAAAGAAAAAAAAAAGCTATCGAGTTTGACCAGGACTCGAACCCCAGTCTGGCGATCAGCAAGCAAGGACGTTACAAATAGGCCCCCACAGCCCTAATTGGTTATCTTAAAATGGAATAGAGTTTTTGTACTACTAGACACTTATGGTGTTTCTGGACACATTTTTTTAGTAAGAACAACAGTGTAATCACAATATCACATAATTTGTGAATTGTATTCCTTAAAGTTTTATCAAAAATGGAAAATGGAAAGTAGGCAGACTTCCTGTTATGAGAAACAGTCTCACTCTAAGTATGTTTACAGTATACATACTGGATAAAGAACAACAAACAAATATTTCTAGTCCACTACAGGAAAAAGGACTTAAACATGTCCACATTTTTCATCATCACGCTGGCCAACTGCGGATTGGTGATGGTGGGAGATCTTCGTCTGATTGCTATCAGATAACCAATCAGTATGTAAGGTTGTGATTATAACAATAATCAAACCCTTACACCACGTTAAGTTATCCTCACTCAGAAAGGGATATCGCCATCATCAGCCGTTACTAGTCCACTTGCGTCTGTTTATTGTCTTCCTGTGCCAGTTCCGCAACCTTTCTTAGTTCCTCAATCCATTGTCTTCTTTTCCTTATAGGTCTATCTACCGAGTCATCAGCAGCCATTGCCTGGCACTCCTTGGTCCTAGCTTGGGTGAAGAGGGGGCTTGGGCGCTGATCATTTGTATATATGGTCAGTCTCTAGGGCATTGGTCCTAGCTTGGGTGGAGAGGGGTGCTTGGGTTGTAGCTTTACAAGTAATAATAATAATATATGGTCCTGTTTGCTGGGACAATGTCACTGTCCCTTGCCTCTGCCATTCATGATCGGCCTTTAAACCTTCAAACAACCTGTTTTATAACATTGGTACCATCAACACCCAGCGTGGGTCACCCTCAGTCCTTATTCCCGACTGAACACTGGAGGAGCTGAAGAAATAACCCTCATTTTACAGGGTCTAAAGTGACGGCAATCAAGACAGATGAACAGGAAAAGGGAGAGTTAGATTGTAAAAAGCTATTTCCAGGAACCACGTCTCTTTGCCACAGAGTGGAGGGACTTCCAGCCTCCATCCATCAGCTTGGAGGGGGGGGGAGGAGAAGGAGGGGGAGAAGAAGAAGAAGGTGGAGGAGTTTAGGAAAAATTAGAATAAGACGAAGATGATGAAGAAGTTTCAGAAGTAGTAGTTTGGGAAAGATCAGAAGATGATGATGATGATGATGGAGAAGTTTAGAAAAATTAGAATAACGAAGGAGGCGTTGAAGTTTAGGAAAACTTAGAAGAAGCAGATGGAGAAGTTTAGAAAAAAAAATCAAAAGATGGAGAATATTAGAACAAAAGATGGAGATGGGGAAGTATTAAAAAATCAGAGAAAGAAGAAAAAAGAAATTTGTAAATATTAGCATAAGACAAAAAAGATGGAAAATTTTAGAATAAAAAATCAGAAGAAGAAGAAGAAGAAGAAGAAGAAGAAGAAGAAGAAAAAGAAGAAGAAGATTAGAAAAAAATTTAGGAAAAAAGATGAAGTTTAGGAAAAAAAATAAGTTGGAAATAGAAGGAAATATAAAGACGAACGAGCAGGAAAAATAACTTAAATTATTGTTGGAAGTAAAAACGAAAACAGATAAAACCAGAAGGGAATAAACAAATAAATATGAAATAATGCTAGAAGTTTAATAAAAGCCCAAAATAGGAAACAAAGAACAAATATGGTGAAAATTATATACCAAAAGGAGACTAGATTGAAAATATACAAACAAATTCTATGAAAAAGAAAATCAATATATAGAAAAGAATGAATATCTTGAAACAATAAACTCTAGATAAATTTCATAAAACTGAGGCAATAGAAAGTGAATATAGAATAGTGAAATATTATTGGAAGCAAAATTAAAAGCACGGATCAGATTAATATTATCAATAAAAAAAAAAATCTTGGAATAAAAAACTAAAAAAAAAGTAACAAGAGAATAAAAAGAATAAATTGGATTTGAAACAAAAACTAAACAGAAAAATGAAGACAAATAAATTAGAAAGAAAAGATGAATAGTTTCGAAATATAATTTTTTGACAAATGAAAAGTAATAAGAAACGTAACTGCAAAGGCATTAAAAATTAGTTAGCAAATTGGCAAAGGACAAACAAACAGTAATAGGATATAATAAAGGAAAGAGTAATAAAATATAATAAAGGAAAGAGGAATAAAATATAATAAAAGAAGGAGTAATAAAATATAATAAAGTTAAGAGTAATAAAATATAATAAAGGAAAGAGTAATGAAATATAATAAAAGAAGGAGTAATAAAATATAATAAAGGAAAGCGTAATAAAATATTATAAAAGAGAGATTAATAAAATATAATAAAAGAAAGAGTAATAAAATATAACAAAAGAGAGAGTAATAGAATATAATAAAGGAAAGAGTAATAAAATATAATAAAGAGAACAGCAATGAAATATAATAAAAGAATGATTGATAAAATATAATAAAAGAATGAGTAATAAAATATAATAAAAGAAAGAGTAATAAAATATAATAAAAGAAAGAGTAATAAAATATAATAAAAGAACGAGTAATAAAATATAATAGAGGAAAGAATAATGAAATGTAATAAAGGAAAGAGTAATAAAATCTAACAAAAGAAAGAGTAATAAAATATAATAAAGGAAAGGTGCGAATATAAATATTACAAAATTTAGGAAAGAAAACTAATAACTAAGAACAAAATAAAACATGAATTTAAAAAATATGCAGACAGAATGGCAAATGAAAAACATAAAAGAACATAGCAGATAATGAAGGAAAACAGGGAATTAAAAAAAAAAACGATAGGAAATAAAAAGGAAAATTAACAACATAATAAAACTGCCCCTTCAAAATAAGTAGGCAAAATGGAAAATGAAAAATATATAAAAAAATAACATAACGAAGGAAAGGTGAATATGAAAACGGTAGCAGAGGAAAGCAAACTGAAAAGATTAAGAAAAAAAAGGGAGGCATTTGAAAATGGCAAAAGAAAAACTAAGTAAAATAAAGGGGAAATAAAGGAAAAATGGGAATGGAAACTATATAAAAGTGAGAAAAAAGAAAGAACTAAGCAAACAGGAATTTGTAAATGGCAAATGAAAGAGATAAATTAAATAACAGATAATAAAGGAGAGAGATATAGGAATGAAAACAATACAAACGTTATTAAACATAACAAAAACTGCTCTATGAAGTATCTGTTTTGATGATAATGTTTTTTTATATTTTATTCTAATTTTTCATTACTTCTTATATCGTTTATTTATTTCGTTGTTTCCTTTACTCACTGGGCTATTTTTTCGCGATTGGAGCCCTTGGACTTATAGCATATTGCTTTTCCAACTACTACTACTACTACTACTTCTACTACTACTACTACTACTACTACTAATAATAATAATAATAATAATAATAATAATAATGGTGATGATGATAATAATAAAACAGGCATTTGAAAAGGTAAATGGAAAACATAAAATAACAGATAACGAAGGAAATATAATAATGAATGCAATACAAACGAGGAGAAACATAATAAAATAAAAGAGGCTATTGAAAGAATGGAAGAAGAGTAACAAGTGAAAATAAATCCAATGGAATCCTTCTTCTTCTTCTTCTTCTTTTTCGTCTTCTTCTTCCTGCGAATCCTATCGGTTTTTTTGGCCTGATGGATGGCGGGCCGGAAGCCACCTACTCCCACTCTGTCGCAAAAGAGGTGTAGTGGTTTCCTGTCCATCCGTCTTGATTGGTGTCACTTTGGGACCTGTAAAATGGTGGGGGGGGGGGGGGGGGCAGATTTCTTTGGCTTTTCCTTATTGGGGCACAATTGATGGTGTCCCTGGATTCGAGGGTTTGCCATGTGGTTGATAAATTAAATTCTTGGCACTTTGAACCCAAGTTGTTTGTGTTGTTGTTTT
>NC_090749.1:51436333-51438833 GCF_036898095.1 Palaemon carinicauda | reverse complement strand
GTTACATACGGTCATTGACAAGGCTCCTGCTGACACTTTGCTCACTGACTACTATTGACATTTTATATCATGTCTAGAATGCTTCACAATTGTCCACAAGGTTGTCGTAATGCTTTTGTGTTGCGACTCTTAACATACTTCAAGAGGGAACAACACAACAATAAACTGAAAATTGGATTGAATAGGTTGGTATCATGTCGTCATGTTTAATGCCGTACCATCACGGCCATATATAGTTGAATATGATGCATTATCAGATCTCTCTCTCTCTCTCTCTCTCTCTCTCTCTCTCTCTCTCTCTCTCTCTCTCTCTCTCTCTCTCTCACACATATATATATATATATATATATATATATATATATATATATATATATATATATATATATAATGAGAGGTTGCTCAATAGATAATTACACGAAAACAAATATTTTTTACCCAAACAGACCGTATGACCGAGTTGCTCATGTCATGGACATGACAAGGAATGCCGTTCGTCAATTGGTCAAGCACACCACACATTCACGGCCAATTGCAGAACAACTATCTCCACCATCATCACCCTCATTGCCAGTACTATCAAGAGCTCCATCGCCATCACCATTAGCACTGCCCTCATCAGATCCAGTACAGTCTAATTTCATACAGCCAGCTGAAGATATGTTCGACTCTTTTACCATCGGTGCAATTCGCAGATATGTTCACAACAGGTTCTTGTCAAAGGATACCTTTACAATTACTACTCTAACAAGAGAACTCAAGAAGGAAGGTATTTTACCTGAAGGCACATCGGAAACTTCGCTTTGGAGAGTACTTCACAAGATTGGATTTCGATATAAAACGACACAACGAAAAATGTATGCTAGAAAAGAGTCCGTAGACATAGTATGTAAAAGGATCCGGGCTCTCAGAGCTCTCAAACAGTATCGTGAGGAAGGAAGACAGGTGGTCTATTTAGACGAAACATGGTTTACGACAAGGATGAGCCACAATAAAGAATGGGTAGATACAACTCAACCATCCACAACTAACACACATAGCCAACAAGTTCCGCCAGGAGATGGTGAACGCGTTGTTGTGGTAGCAGCTGGTACCAACAAGGGCTTTATTGAGGATTCATTTCTTTGCTATACAGCTAAGAATAGTAGTGGAGACTATCATGGTGAAATGAATGCTGAACTCTTCCAGCGATGGCTGAAAACCAAATTACTACCATCATTAGAGGACCCATCAGTTCTGGTCATCGACAACGCTCCTTACCACAGTCGCCTTACAGAGGAGAGCCACTGTCCAACTACTGGCACCAAAAAAGACGATCTAATAAAATGGTTGCAGCAGCGCAATATCACATACCCACCATACGCTTTGCGACCTGAACTACTCAAAATATGCAAGGAAAATCGACCACCCCCCAGATTCACAGTGGACAATACCATTCGCCTGTGGGGTCATGAAATAGTGCGGCTACCACCAGCACACCCGGAGCTAAATGCTATTGAGCAAGTATGGGGTGTCATGAAGAAGTACGTTCGATCATCCCTCAACCATTTTACACGAACGGACCTCAATGCAAGATTGAATGAAGCAAAGTTGTGTGTGACAGAGGACGTGTGGGCAAATGCTGTTCGGCGCTCTGAATACTTTGAGAGAGAGTACTGGTCATTTGATAATATCCATGACAGTGTGGATCCCATCATCATAAGTCTCGCCAGTGACGACGAAGAGGAAGACTTTATTTCAGACAGTTTTGATGGGTAATAAAAAGTGAATGTGAATAATATATATATATATATATATATATATATATATATATATATATATATATATATATTTATATATAATATATATATATAAATTATAAATATATATATATATATATATATATATATATATATATATATATATATATATTTATATATAATATATATATATAAATTATAAATATATATATATATATATATATATATATATATATATATATATTACATTTTATATATATATATACATTTACTTTATATATATATATATATATATATATATATATATATATATATATATATATATATATATATACTTTATATATATATATATATATATATATATATATATATACTTTATATATATATATATATATATATATATATATATATATTCTATTTCAGTCTTGTAACTTTATTCATTATAATGTTAGCTGTTATATTACTAATTATATACAATACATTTATTGTTAATAAAGTATTACTATTCTTCCACCTCCATCCAATCCTCAGCCATATTAAATATTTATAATGACCATGTTATGTGCACATCCTCAACAATCATTCCATAACTTCAACACAATAATGACTGCATTCCTGTATTGAAAAATAAAAACACCTTATCTCTATCAAAGATATAATTATATATAATTTCTTGTACTGATATAATGAGGGGGCGTGGCAGGTGTAAACGTCACGGGCCTCACGTCATAGTTAACATACGTCATTCTGCTCCTAGTTGCCAG
>NC_090749.1:51423833-51426333 GCF_036898095.1 Palaemon carinicauda | reverse complement strand
TTGTTGTTAATGGGCACCATAGTGAGTATAGGAATGTGATATCCGGTTTTCCACAGGGTAATGCTCTTGGCCCAATACTTTTCCTACTATAAATTTGTATGATTCTTTTAAAATTTTAGGTGTGATTCTCGACAGCAAATTTACTTTTGAGAAACACATTAGGTCTGTGTCTTCTTCAATTGCACAAAAAATTGGCTTATTGAGAAAATCTTACAAGATTTTCCGTGATCAATCTATTCTGAAGAAGTGTTTTAACTCTTTCATTCTACCTTGTTTTGAGTATTGTTCTCCTGTCCGGTGTTCAGCTGCTGATTCTCATCTTAATTTGTTGGACAGAAACTTACGGTCTATTAAATTTCCTATTCCCGATCTAGATATTAATCTTTGGCACCGTCGTTCAATTAGTTCATTATGCATGTTGCATAAGATTTTTCATAACTCTGACCATCCTTTACATTCAGATCTCCCTGAACAATTCTATCCTGTTCGTAATACTAGGCAGGCAGTTAATGCTAATAGCCAGGCCTTCTCCATCATGAGGCTCAATACTACACAGTATTCTTGAAGTTTTATTCCAGCTGTTACCAGGTTGTGGAATGATCTTCCTAATCGGGTAGTTGAATCAGTAGAACTTCAAAAGTTCAAAGTTGGAGCAAATGTTTTTATGTTGACCATGCTGACATGAGTCTTTTTATTGTTTATATATGTCATATCTGTTTTTGACGTTGTTAATAGTTTATATAGGACCTATCTGTTTTTACGGTGTTACTGTTTTTAGAATGATATATTGTTAATTTATTCTCATCATTTATTTATTTCCTTATTTCCTTTCCTCACTGGGCTATTTTTCACTGTTGGAGCCCTTGGGCTTATAGCATCTTACTTTTCCAACTAGGGTTGTAGCTTGGCTAATAATAATAATAATAATGATAATAATAATAATGATAATAATAATAATAATAATAATAATAATAACAACTAGAGGGATACTCAGTAAAGCTCAGACCTCCACCACAGCAACTAATTTTTCGACCTTTAGCTTGACCTTGACCTTGACCTCTGAACTAGGAATTTCAATATTGAATTACTTCCACATCTCAACATAACAATTAATACCTGAAATTTTCTCAACTCTCAGTAACAAACAAACGGACAAACAAGAGCGAAAAATAAATTCCTCTCAACAGCGTTGACGGAGGTAACAACAACAGCAACAACAACAATAATAATAATAATAATAATAATAATAATAATAATAATAATAATAATAATAATAATAATAATAATAGTAGTAGTAGTAGTAGTAGTAGTAGTAGTAGTAACAACAATGTGACTGGGAAGTTTCGAACTAAACTCAGAGTTGCGTTGACCTTTTCCAAGTGAAATCCAAAGGTCTTTGAATACACCACATATCGAACTGTCAATGATATTATTTGACACAAAAGTTAGGCAAATTTGACCGTCATTTGTACGACCAAATCTATGCCAGATCTCATGTCATGAATTTGATTTTTTTTTATCTTAAGAATTGCATTTAACAAAATATCCATTTTATCTAACTTAGTGATATTTACAAACACGATATAACAACTCCAAGAAACAATGTTCATTTAACACAGTGGTTCCCAAACTAACTTACCTGACGCCCCCTTTTTGCTTCCTCTCTTTTTTCTATATGAAATGATTCTTACATTTATTTCTTAGCATTGTACAGGAAAACAGATTTATATTTGTATTACATTTTAATAATGAAAGCCACTCAAACACATAATAGTACATTCCAGTAACTAAAAACGAAACATTTGGTTCAAAGTGAGCGAAAAAAAAAGTTTGAACATTAGCAAATTGGCCAAATTGAGTTGCAATTTTAAGAAAAGATAATTTGAAAAGATGGCACATAATATTTGGAAATACTTATGAGACTAAGGCACAATTTCTGGTCAAATTTAGTGAGATGAATGCTGCTGCTTCTTCCTCACAAGATCAGAAATTCTAGGATTGAAGGATGACAGCGCACAACACAAGTCATTTTCTACATTAAGTCGGTTGCGCTGTTTTGGTTTCAGAACAACTAGAGCTGAAAATCCTGCTTCACAAAGATAGGTAGAAGAAAAGGGAAGAATCACACGAAGTGCTTCTTCACCTACTTTTGGGTACATGGGGAGATATTTCACACAAAACTCTTCTAACTTCATTGTTTCAAAGTCCCTTTTCGCGCTCAAGTCACATTTCAAATAGATTTTATTATTATATTAAACAAGTAATTTCGAGCAGATGACTTCACGCCCCCCTTGTATCGTCCTCACGCCCCCCTAGTGGGGCGCGCCCCCCAGTTTGGGAACCACTGATTTAACACAACTTGCAATAGACCATTTTAGAATGGATATACCTAAAAGTGGTGAAAAGGTTTGCGTATCGACATGATCAGCAAAGCTAAAGCTGTACTAGTTAGGGCCACCCATACTAGGTTGGTTTGCCTTGAGCGATCAGACGAAAATCT
>NC_090749.1:51401333-51408833 GCF_036898095.1 Palaemon carinicauda | reverse complement strand
CGGCCGGCAGCCATTGCCAACCGACATTGGCTGTTGCCGGCCGGCAATTGCTGCCGACCGGCACATGCATTTGAACCAGAGTTCTGCCGCCTTATAGCAGTTAAGTAGTATACTTTAAAGCTAGTTATGGTGTGTGCCGGCCGGCACGTATCCTCCTATACTGTACTAGTATTCTTCAGTATAACATATACAGTAAGAGGAAAACTATAGTATGGGTTTTGGTACAGCACTGTGTGTCCTAACACTTTTGTGTTTTCTTGCACAGTCCTTTGCTGTTGCTCTACAGATAGGAAAGTGAGTTCTTTCCTGTCTATTATCCAGGATTTAAAAATCATTGCTTAGGTGTGAGCTCCACCTGTTTCCTCTGCTGGAAACTTTGCATTGGTTACTCTAGAAGAGATTAACCATATGATTTTATTATCTGGAAGGCTGCAACAATGGGTTGTGAGGGAAACACAAGTGTGTGTCTTTCCTTTCTGAATTGTTATGCTATACTATGCATATCCAGTGATACATAGTTCACTTGATACTCATGGAAATTTCTTCTCTTTACAGAAGGACCCTCCGAAGTGCGGAAGTGCTTTCTGCAACGTCCGTAGCAAGAACCTCTGCGGACATGAGTTTTGTAGGAGACACGCAGCATGCACTGTCTCCAAGGATGATCTCCGGTATTGGGACCCTCAGGTATGTACTGTGTGCACTAACCTGATTACTGAGGCCTTTGATTCCCCTAGGACGGCGGAATCAAGGGATATAGCTAGGAAGAAGCTTCGTACATGGGTAAGGGGCTTCCAAAAGAACACTTCTGGCCCTTATCTTCCAAGTGAGAAGATGAGGGCGTATCTTTTCCCTAAGGCATCAGCTGATGCAGTGATTCCCCAGCCTCAAGAGGAGATCCCCCAAGTTCAGATCCAGGTGGATGCTGAAGTCGCGGTCGCGATGCAAGACATCCAGTGTCTGGAGGAAGACCTCCTGGCAGAAGCCCAGGATGAAGTTCAAGCCCCAGACGTTGTAGAGGTAGAGGTCGACGAGGTGTCAGCTACTCCGGTTCAGATTCCGGAGCCTATTCCCTCAACATCGGCCGGTCTCCCAGTAGAGCTGGGACAGGCCCTCTCTTCTATTGTTGGAATGATCCAACAAATGCAGAAGGAGAATCAGGAGAAGGCGGCTGCAATGGAACTGCGAATGCAGTGCCTTGCAGAATCACATGGGCCCCAGAAAAAGCTCAATGTGAAAGACCTTCCCTTGTGCTCAGATGCTAACCCATGGAGGTATGCTGAGCACATGCCGATGACGACTGGAAAGATCGTCATCTCGGATAAGCTGGGCTCAGTTCCCCTGGAGGAGGTGGAATTCTGGCCCAGCAAGGCATCATATCCGGACTGTTATGTCCGGCTGAGGAAGGAACCAGCTTCAAAGGAGGAGACAGAGCCGAAGGAGGTCATAGTGATGGACCATGCTAAGGCTCAAGCTCTACTTTCATCCTCGATGAAAGAGAGGGGCTTCTCTAAACCAAAGGTAGCCGCATTGAACAGGAAGCTCCCTTCCTTTGTGTCCTCGCCTACTAGAGCCTTCCCCTTTTTACAGAAAGGGTTTGCGGCTGTACTAAAAGCAGTCGAGGCCGGCAAGCCTTGCCCCTCCCTAGAGGAGTGTAAACCCTTGTCGCTGGCCCTGCCTATGGACCACAAAGACTGGAAGGACGTCCATCTTACGTTCTCAGTTGGAAAGTTGGAGGCTGATATTGCCGGACGTCAGTTCGGCGAGGACCTCCCTAAGCTGTCTGATTTTCTTTTGCGAAGAGAGTTCGAGACAAAAGAAAGACTGGCTGCCTCAATGTCTCTTCAGACTTCTCTCGAGACGATGGCAAGTGACCCCAAAGTCCATGAAATGTTCATGGTGGTGGCCAAGACTCATCTGGCCACAGTGACGAAGGACCTTTATGGCTTCGTCAAGGCAAGGAGAGCTTGTAGGGAGTTCGTGTTCACCTCGGCTACGGTGAGGCACGAGCCAAGGAAACTAATCTCCTCCAACATTTGGGGAAAAGACCTTTTCCCTACCGACTTGGTCAAAGAAGTTGTTGATAAGGCCGCCTTGGAGAATAGAAACCTTCTCCAGAAGTGGGGCCTGGCTATCAAAAGAAAGTCTTCCCCGGATGAGGGTCCTCAACCAAAGAGGAAGACTATGAGGACTAGGCTACCGTCTCGGCCAGCCAAGCCTGTTAGACAGCGACAGCAACTGCAATTGCCATTGCCCCCAGTGCCCCAGATCGTGGCACAAACCCCGACCACTTTTCAGTGGGTACCCCAGGCCGTGTCGACACAGTCCACGGCATTCACCCCAGCGTTCGAAGGGCAGTCTACTTCCTTTCGAGCAAAGCCTAGAGGAGCAGCCAGAGGCTCGTCTAGACGCCCCTCAAGGGGAAGGGGATTCAGGGGTGGTCGTGGTCAGGAAGGCAAGACCTCAGGACGGCAGTCCAAGTGAGGTGATACCGGTAGGAGGGAGACTTCTGAAATTTCGGGATCGGTGGACCTTCGATCCCTGGGCCCACAGCCTACTCAAGAATGGACTGGGCTGGAGCTGGTATAGCACTCCACCCCCGTGCCTTCGGTTTTTCCAACACTCCACCCCCGTTATGGAGGAGTACGTTCAAGAACTGTTGGAGAAAAAAGGTGATCCGAAGGGTGAAGCCCATCAATTTCTAAGGGAGGCTGTTTTGTGTTCCCAAGAAAGACTCGGAAAAGCTCAGTCATTCTGGACTTTTCGCCACTCAACAAGTTCATAGTGAATTGCAAATTCAAAATGCTAACACTGCAACACATAAGGACCTTACTGCCCAAGAGGGCATATTCCGTCTCTATAGACTTGTCAGACGCCTATTGGCACATTCCAATCAGCCATCGACTCTCCCCCTACCTAGGGTTCAGGCTACAACGAAGACTATACGCCTTCGGAGCCATGCCATTCGGGCTAAACATAACCACAAGGATTTTTACGAAGCTTGCGAGCGTAGCTCTCAAACAATTACGCCTAAAGGGAATTCAGGTAGTAACCTACCTGGACGACTGGTTGGTGTGGGCAGCATCCGAGACAGAATGCTTGCAAGCTTCCAGTCAAGTGATCCAGTTCCTAGAGTACCTAGGCTTCAAGATCAACAGAAAAAAGTCTCGACTTTCTCCATCTCAAAAGTTCCAGTGGCTTTTGTCACACCGTTTCTCCATCCTGGCGAAGAAAAGGAAGGAGATAGCGGGTTCTGTCAAGAGACTTCTAGATTCCGAAAGGATATCAAGACGCGAGCAGGAGAGGGTACTGGGCTCTCTCCAGTTTGCTTCGGTGACAGACCCAGTGCTAATAGCACAGCTAAAGGATGCAATCGGAGTTTGGAGAAGTTATGCATCAAACGCGCGAGGAGATCTGAGAAGACCAGCCGCTTCGGCTAAGTACTCTTCTCAGGCCTTGGTCCCAAGCCAGACATCTAAAGAAGTCGGTTCTTCTTCAGCCACCTCCCCCGTCGGTGACGATTCACTCAGACGCCTCGAAGGAGGGATGGGGAGGTCACTCTCATCGGAAAAAAGTCCAGGGGACTTGGTCCAAGCTATTCAAGACCTTTCACATAAAACTTTCTAGAAGCTATGGCAGTGCTCCTTACCTTAAAGAAAGTCTCCCCGCGTCACTCGATCCACATAAGGTTGGTGATGGACAGCGAGGTAGTTGTGAGATACTTGAAACGACAAGGATCGAGGTCACCACCTCTCAACCAGGTGATGTTGGCCATCTTCCGATTGGCGGAAAAGAAGAAGTGGTACCTGTCGGCAGTTCACCTTCAAGAAGTCCGCAATGTGACAGCGGACGCTCTATCCAGGTTCACACCGATAGAGTCGGAATGGTCCTTAGACGCAGGATCATTCTCCTTCATTCTGAATCAAGTCCCAGAACTGCAGATAGACCTCTTTGCAACGAAAGACAACAAGAAGTTGCCCCTGTACGTGCCCCGTACGAGGACCCCTTAGCGGAAGCAGTGGACGCAATGTCCCTCGACTGGAACAGATGGTCCAAGATTTATCTGTTCCCTCCTCACAACCTTCTGTTGAGGGTCCTCAACAAACTGAGATCCTTCAAGGGGTAGCGGCAATAGTGGCCCACAAGTGGCCGAACAGCGTGTGGTTCCCCCTGGCATTGGAACTGTAGCTGAAGTTTGTACCGCTACCAGATCCAGTTCTGACCCAGCGAGTCCAGAAGTCAACTGTCTGCGCTTCATTACAGAAAAACCGGACCCTGCAGCTCATGATTTTCTCTCCCTAGCGGTGAGAAAGCGTCTCGGGATTTCGAAAGCCAGCATAGACTTCCTTGAGGAATATAAGTGCAAATCTACTAGAAGGCAATATGAGTCATCTTGGAGAAAATGGGTGGCCTTTTGTCAAGGCGAAGAATCCGCAGGAGATCTTGACAGACTTCTGCTTCTCTTTCTTCTCCACCTCCATGGTCAAGGATTGGCAGCTAACACGATTTCAGCGTGTAAGTCTGCTTTGACAAGACCCATTCTATATGCCTTCCAGGTCGACCTAGGTAACGAGATCTTTAATAAAGTCCCGAAAGCCTGCGCTAGGCTCAGACCTTCAGCACCTCCAAAGCCCATTTCATGGTCTTTAGACAAGTTCTTCATTTCGCTTCTCTGTTGAGCAATGAAGAGTGTGCGTTAAAGGATTTGACACAAAAAGTTATTTTCCTATTTGCACTCGCGTCCGGGGCCAGGGTTAGTGAGATTGTAGCCCTCTCGAGAGAGGCAGGTCGTGTTCAGTTCCTGGATGGGGGAGAACTGAACCTGTTTCCGGATCCTACGTTTCTCGCCAAGAATGAGTTACCCACCAACAGGTGGGGTCCCTGGAGAATCTGCCCTCTGAAAGAAGATGCATCTCTATGTCCAGTAGAATGCCTAAAGGTCTATCTTCATAGAACTTCAGACTTCAAGGGTGGTCAACTATTCAGGGGAGAAACATCAGGCTCAAATTTATCTCTGAATCAACTCAGAGCGAAAATCACATATTTTATTCGCAGAGCGGATCCTGACAGTACACCCGCAGGTCACGATCCGAGGAAAGTTGCCTCATCCTTAAATTTCTTTAATTGTATGGATTTTGAACATCTCCGTTCATACACTGGCTGGAAGTCTTCCAGAGTGTTCTTTCGCCACTATGCGAAGCAAGTAGAGGAACTAAAGAGATCTGTGGTAGCAGTGGGTCGCGGTGTTAACCCTACTGTTTAACTCTGCGAGGAACAGTGGTCTTAATTGGGACGATTAATTCCAGGGTGAGTGTGTAGTTACATACTGTACTACAAACTAAGTGAGGGCACTGTGTTGCCCATGTAGACTGTTCCATTTCCGAAGGTGAACTTAGCATAAGTGCAGACATGTGTGCCGAGCGTTTCTAACGCTAATGTCATTGATTTGTAATACAGACTTTTATGACTTTGATACCTCGGTATCTTAAAAGTGGCTTTTAATGTTTTTTCTTTCAGACAAACAAGTTCTGTTTACTATCATACCTATGCTTAAAGTTTTGGGTTATCCTCTTCTTATGTATATATATATATATATATATATATATATATATATATATATATATATATATATATATATATATATATATATATATAATTGTGGTTAACCTGTCTATTTATTGCCTGTCAATAAACTAGTTCTTGAGAACCTTGCGTCTCCTTCACCTGTGTCAATTTATTGGTATAATTGAGCATTCATTCTATGTACCTTATCTGGGATAATTCTAATAGAATTGTTCCTTTATGCAAGCTATGTTGCATTGGTTTTCCTCCTATGCGGATATAAAACCTTTGTCCAATACAAGTATTGTGCGGAGAACTGGTCGATATTTCATATTGACGCAGTGATTCTTTACAAACTATACTTTACTTAATATAGGGCGAGACCACTATGTTAGCTTACCTGGTATTCATACATAGGTATATGTACTCTTCGAGACTTTTCCAGAGTCTAGTAGGACTCTTCCCTGTAGGGGGCAGGAAGCTCTAACATGGTTTATAGTTAGTTGAAAAGATGTATAACGGTAACATCTTAGGTCTCTAGGTCTAGTCGACCGGGAAAAATTACATCCGGGGAGTACGGCACGTTCTGAGAATCCACAGATACAGTATTGCTCTGGTATACTTCCATCAGGACGACATGGCTTGAGCCCAAAAAACGGATTTTGAGCGAAGCGAAAAATCTATTTTTGGGTGAGATGGCCATGTCGTCCTGATGGACCCGGCCATGTCGTCCTGATGGACCCGCCCTTGCCTTTCTAAGAAAGGGCCGTAGGACCCCTCCCTACATACAGTATCTGTAGCACCTCGTGTACGCTACAAAAATACAGATGGCGCCAGGATTGGCGCCAGGCACGCATACGAATCGGAAGATAGGGAGCCTTGGGAGCGGCTCCCCTTTTTCTTTCCCGAATTCGTTTCTTGCCAATCGCCCCCTGCGAGATGAAATCTCTATTCGGGATGCAGATTGCCATGTGGCGTGTCAAGAATACGTCCTCTGATATGTCGCGATATCCCTTTCAGGAGGGATATTCGCCCCAGGAGTTAGAATTCTGGTACCTTAAGGAAAATTCTCTGGAAATATCGCTGTAGTTGTAATATACCCTAGGAAGCTACCCTATAGGAACTTCCATCAGGACGACATGGCCATTTCACCCAAAAATAGATTTTTCGCTTCGCTCAAAATCCGTTATATATATACATATATATATATATATATATATATATATATATATATATATATATATATATATATATATATATATATATACACACTTCTTTCCAGTCACGCTAAGATATACAAGTAATTCCTTAAACCTATATCCAACTCTTAAACATAAGGATACTTACATATGCAAATAATATTTTCTCGAACCTTTAGATTTAAGAACATTTATCTGCTTGAATAAGTACTAAATTCACATTATTCTATCTTATTTTTCTTCCTCTCTTTTTGTTGAAGTTTTTTATAGCTTATATAGGAGGTATTTAATTTAATGTTACTCTTCTTGAAATATTTCATTCCCTTACCTCACTGGGCAATTTTCCTTGTTGGAACCCCTTGGCTTATAGCATACTGCTTTTCAAAATAGGGTCGCAGCCTAGCAAATAATAATAATAATAATAATAATAATACTAATAATAATAATAATAATAATAATAATAATAATGATAATAAACATCTCACAAACCCACCAGCAGCATTTCTGGGAAATCTCAAAGTCATTCAAACAGAGATATTATTAAAGCTGTCGCTCTAACTTGTCAAACCTCACATTTCCAAATGTGCCTTTGGCCCTAAAACAAATTAATCCCATTTCAGTGTGATTTTACCTCGACTTTGCCAAACACAGGATTCAGCTTGCATACAGGCACAGTCTTTGAAATGCTGTGTACTTTGAAGATCCTGCTTGCTTTGGGTGAGAGAGAGAGAGAGAGAGAGAG
>NC_090749.1:51386333-51388833 GCF_036898095.1 Palaemon carinicauda | reverse complement strand
GTTAGAAACTATGCTTGGCAGGGACCCTATCGACTCAGCTATCAAGAGAGACTAAAAAGTTTATGACAAGTCCCCCTACATATTCCTGTCGAATTCGGGATTCTGTTCATAGACTTGAAATAGACCCATCTCCACCATGATAGCTGAATCGTGAGTTTGCAACACGTGGTTATTTTAATGAACATATATCACAAGCACACGTGATTTTAATTAATGTAAATATCACCCACGAAATGCATTTAATACCGAATTCTATCTTGGGAAATACATATCCACTTGGAATTCATTTTATGGTAACAGCTTCTGGCCGGGTGGTGATTCGAACCACCACCTGTACGGTTAGAAACTATGCTTGGCAGGGACCCTATCGACTCAGCTATCAAGAGAGACTAAAAAGTTTATGACAAGTCCCCCTACATATTCCTGTCGAATTCAGGATTCTGTTCATAGACTTGAAATAGACCCATCTCCACCATGATAGCTGAATCGTGAGTTTGCAACACGTGGTTATTTTAATGAACATATATCACAAGCACACGTGATTTTAATTAATGTAAATATCACCCACGAAATGCATTTAATACCGAATTCTATCTTGGGAAATACATATCCACTTGGAATTCATTTTATGGTAACAGCTTCTGGCCGGGTGGTGATTCGAACCACCACCTGTACGGTTAGAAACTATGCTTGGCAGGGACCCTATCGACTCAGCTATCAAGAGAGACTAAAAAGTTTATGACAAGTCCCCCTACATATTCCTGTCGAATTCAGGATTCTGTTCATAGACTTGAAATAGACCCATCTCCACCATGATAGCTGAATCGTGAGTTTGCAACACGTGGTTATTTTAATGAACATATATCACAAGCACACGTGATTTTAATTAATGTAAATATCACCCACGAAATGCATTTAATACCGAATTCTATCTTGGGAAATACATATCCACTTGGAATTCATTTTATGGTAACAGCTTCTGGCCGGGTGGTGATTCGAACCACCACCTGTACGGTTAGAAACTATGCTTGGCAGGGACCCTATCGACTCAGCTATCAAGAGAGACTAAAAAGTTTATGACAAGTCCCCCTACATATTCCTGTCGAATTCAGGATTCTGTTCATAGACTTGAAATAGACCCATCTCCACCATGATAGCTGAATCGTGAGTTTGCAACACGTGGTTATTTTAATGAACATATATCACAAGCACACGTGATTTTAATTAATGTAAATATCACCCACGAAATGCATTTAATACCGAATTCTATCTTGGGAAATACATATCCACTTGGAATTCATTTTATGGTAACAGCTTCTGGCCGGGTGGTGATTCGAACCACCACCTGTACGGTTAGAAACTATGCTTGGCAGGGACCCTATCGACTCAGCTATCAAGAGAGACTAAAAAGTTTATGACAAGTCCCCCTACATATTCCTGTCGAATTCAGGATTCTGTTCATAGACTTGAAATAGACCCATCTCCACCATGATAGCTGAATCGTGAGTTTGCAACACGTGGTTATTTTAATGAACATATATCACAAGCACACGTGATTTTAATTAATGTAAATATCACCCACGAAATGCATTTAATACCGAATTCTATCTTGGGAAATACATATCCACTTGGAATTCATTTTATGGTAACAGCTTCTGGCCGGGTGGTGATTCGAACCACCACCTGTACGGTTAGAAACTATGCTTGGCAGGGACCCTATCGACTCAGCTATCAAGAGAGACTAAAAAGTTTATGACAAGTCCCCCTACATATTCCTGTCGAATTCAGGATTCTGTTCATAGACTTGAAATAGACCCATCTCCACCATGATAGCTGAATCGTGAGTTTGCAACACGTGGTTATTTTAATGAACATATATCACAAGCACACGTGATTTTAATTAATGTAAATATCACCCACGAAATGCATTTAATACCGAATTCTATCTTGGGAAATACATATCCACTTGGAATTCATTTTATGGTAACAGCTTCTGGCCGGGTGGTGATTCGAACCACCACCTGTACGGTTAGAAACTATGCTTGGCAGGGACCCTATCGACTCAGCTATCAAGAGAGACTAAAAAGTTTATGACAAGTCCCCCTACATATTCCTGTCGAATTCAGGATTCTGTTCATAGACTTGAAATAGACCCATCTCCACCATGATAGCTGAATCGTGAGTTTGCAACACGTGGTTATTTTAATGAACATATATCACAAGCACACGTGATTTTAATTAATGTAAATATCACCCACGAAATGCATTTAATACCGAATTCTATCTTGGGAAATACATATCCACTTGGAATTCATTTTATGGTAACAGCTTCTGGCCGGGTGGTGATTCGAACCACCACCTGTACGGTTAGAAACTATGCTTGGCAGGGACCCTATCGACTCAGCTATCAAGAGAGACTAAAAAGTTTATGACAAGTCCCCCTACATATTCCTGTCGAATTCAGGATTCTGTTCATAGACTTGAAATAGACCCATCTCCA
>NC_090749.1:51379258-51383333 GCF_036898095.1 Palaemon carinicauda | reverse complement strand
AAAATATATCGGTCTATGACACAGACCGGTACTGATATAGATGAGTCCATTTGCTGCTCAAAAATGTGGTCACAAGTAGTCACTCTCATCAGTAGAACAGCCCTTCACAACCGTTGGTGGATATGCACTTTCAGTCTACGGCTCGACAAAATACAGGGGATGTTCCTCTTACCTGAGAGAAGCCCTCCCTACTTGCTCCAATAAGACCACTCTGGTGCTGATACAGTAGATATATCCATCAAAGATGAAAAAGGCTCTCGAGCCCTGCTCCACACCAAACTGCCAATGTTCAGGTTAAGCAGTAGATCACTTGAACCACAGTTGCAAGTCTTGTTCTCACACGTAGCTTCACAGGTAAACTGCCTTCCACATTAAGAAGCAGCTCAATGACAAATTGTATATATAATCCACAATAGGCAGATCAGCAGCTCCAGAGTCTTCAACGGCCTTGAACTCGACTGACGAGAATACTTTAGGAGAGTCACAAGTCACCTCTCCTTACAACACTCCCAGTCACCACAAAGAAAAACAAATAGAGTTAAAAATTTGCCAAGGAAGTAAAAATACTGAGGAAGGCCGCACTTCAAAAAGCACTCAATAGATGGCGCCACAAAACTTAAGCTTTTTCAACCAAAGCAAATTAAACATTACATTTAAACCAAAGCAAATTAAATACTACATTTAACCAAAATATATGTACTAATGTAAAACCAACAGCAAAATACTTAATTTAGCTTTACAAAATTGTAAACAAAATAAAAATGAAAGCCATCAGTGCAAAAAAGGCAAAACAACAAGATTTTACTTTAAAATTACGTTACTGCCTGACAACCGGACAGGAGAACAATACTCAAAACAAGGTAGAATGAAAGAATTAAAACACTTCTTCAGAATAGATTGATCACCGAAAATCTTGAAAGACTTTCGCTATAAGCCTATTTTTTGTGCAATTGAAGAAGACACAGACCTTATATGTTTCTCAAAAGTAAATTTACTGTCGAGAATCACACCTAAAATTTTGAAAGAGTCATACATATTTAAAGAAACATTATCAATACTGAGATCCGGATGTTGAGGAGCCACCGTCCTTGACCTACTTACAACCATACTTTGAGTTTTGTTAGGATTCAACTTCATACCCCATAATTTGCACCATGCACTAATTCTAGCTACATCTCTATTAAGGGATTCACCAACCCTAGATCTACATTCAGGGGATGGAATTGATGTAAAGAGAGTAGCATCATCTGCATATGCAACAAGCTTGTTTTCTAGGCCAAACCACATGTCATGTGTATATAGTATGAAAATTAATGGGCCAAGAACACTACCCTGTGGAACACCGGATATCACATTCCTATAATCACTATGGTGTCCATCAACAACAACTCTTTGAGATCTATTACTTAAAAAATCAATAATAATGCTAAGAAACGACCCACCCACTCCCAACTGTTTCAGTTTGAAAACAAGGGCCTCATGATTAACACGGTCAAAGGCAGCACTAAAATCAAGGCCAATCATACGAACTTCCCGACCACAATCAAGGGATTTCTGTACAGCATTTGAGATTGTGAGAAGGGCATCATATGCTCCAAGGCCTTTACGAAAACCAAATTGCAAACTAGGGAGTAGATGATTACCTTCAGCAAACCTATTAAGACGTTTTGCCAGAAGACGTTCAAAAACTTTAGATAATATGGGAGTTATGGAAATTGGGCGGTAATCAGTGGGATTTGAGCTACCACAAACACATTTACATAGAGGAGTAACATTACCAATTCTCCAACTAGTGCTAAAAGCTCCTCTTCTTGCTAATTTGCTCAACATAACAGATAACTTTGGAGCTAAGAAATCTGCTGTCTTTATAAAAAAAACAAAGGAAAAATACCATTTAGGTCTACACCTCCATAAGCATCAAGAACCACCAACAGAGGTTTAATCTCACGAGATCGAAAAGCTAAACTAGTTAGTTTAGCCTCAGGAAAACAGGAATGAGGAAGTTCAAGTTTTTCATTACTCTGTTTACTGTCAAAAACATCAGCCAAAAGGGTTTCCTTTTCCTTTAGACAGTGAGTGACTGAGCCATCTGGTTTAAGTAAAGGAGGAACTGTTGCCTCTACACCAAAAAGTGCAGATTTAAGGGTAGACCACCATTTATGTTCCTGAGTTGTACCAGAAAGTGTTTCTTTTATGGTTAAATTGTACTCCTTTTCAGTTGAGGCATAAACTCTCTGAGCAAAAGCTCGAAGCTGAGTATAGTTGTTCCAGGTCAAATCTGATCTGTTACCCTTCCAAACATGATAGGCCTCCTGTTTCTCCAAATAAGCACGTCTACAATCATCATTGAACCACGGTTTGTCCTTCACTCGGTACCTTAGCACACGAGAAGGGATACTCCTATCAATTATGTTGACTAGATTCTCATTCAAAGGGACAACAGGATCTACACTATTATATAATTGTGACCAATTCAAGCACAAAAGATCATGTAAAATCCTATTCCAGTCTGCTTGGGATTTCATATAAATTTTACAAGAGTATGATATATCAGGGACAGGCTGCTCAGTCTTCACTAATAATGAAATCAAGGCATGATCAGATGTCCCGACTGGAGAACCAACCTTACTAGTTATAACGCCAGGGGAGTCAGTGTATACGAGGTCCAAGCAATTACCAGACCTATGAGTAGCTTCATTTATGATTTGCTCACAGCCTGATTCCGAGGCAAAGTCTAAAGCTCTTAAGCCATGGCGATCGGTAGGAGAGATAGAACTTAACCACTCCCTATGGTGAGCATTAAAATCACCAACAAAGACAAAGAAGCCTTTCTATCATCTTCTTGTATCTTAGCCATAATGGTAAGAAGACAATCGAAGATAGAATCATCTATGTCTGGATTCCAGTAGATCGAACACAAATAAAAGTTGTTATGCCTGCCACAAACTTTTATTACCTGAATCTCATGACATCCACATTGATAGCAGGACTTATGAGAAGCAGGGTACTCGGTCCTAATATACACCGCCATTCCCCTGGCCCTAGGGATGGCATCCCGTTTCAACATTATTGGCTTCTTAAAACCAGTTATAAGGAGCTCAAATGAGTGCCTCATATTAGAAACCAATGTTTCTGAGCACAAAAGAATATCATACTGTCTGGACGCAACTGTAAGGTCTTGGATATTTGCATGAAGTCCACGAATATTGCAATACAGAAGACGACATTGGCGAAATCTAGGACGTACTGGTCCTGGATTTCGCTCAATGTCTCCAGACAGCATAAGAATAAATAGAAATAAAAAAGAGACATCATACTTAAAAACTAGATTAACAAGAATTATAACAAAAACAATACGTACAGAATTATAAACAAAGTGATTGATGATACCCATAGACTATAGTAAAAAGTCGGAAAAACTGGTCAACATGGAGGAGCCGATACACCATGCAAGGCTAAATACCCTCCAGGATAGCCACTTCAACTGAAGGGAGGACAGTAAGGATGGTTTTGAGAAGAAAAATAATCAGACAAAGGAAAAGACAACGTCTTGATAAACCACCAGGCATCCATGGCCCTTCTATTAAGCCTGCCCAACACACCATTTCAAAAAAAAAAACAAGAGGAAGAAAAAAAAAGAAAAAAAAAAATAATAATAATAATAATAATAATAATAATAATAATAATAATAATAATAATAATAATATTTTTGACTCCATAGTAAAAACATAAACCTCGCCAAACCAGCGACATGTCCCACAAACATGGCTGGAAGAACTTTGTGTGTTGTACAGTTTAATCCGGCAGCAATTAATCCAGCCAACTGAATTCAGTTATCAGGACTTGGACTCTGCAGATTAATTATATGTCGCTTCTACTCTTGTGCACCTCGCTCTCCACAAGAATAATTTAGTGTCTTGTTTTGCAAGTGGAGTAATGAATGTTGTTGTTGTTGTTGTTGTTACAAATTCTTGTTATTATTATTATTATTATTATTGTTATTATTATTATTATTATTCAAATTTTTTTGTTGTTATTATTATTATTATTATTAAAATACCCTTTTGTTAGAAGA
>NC_090749.1:51359258-51364258 GCF_036898095.1 Palaemon carinicauda | reverse complement strand
CATTACATGCTCCAAGGCCTTTACGAAAACCAAATTGCAAACTAGGGAGTAGGTGATTACCTTCAGCAAACCTATTAAGACGTTTTGCCAGAAGACATTAAAAAAATTTAGATAATATGGGAGTTATGGAAAATGGGCGGTAATCAGTGGGACTTGAGCTACCACAAACACATTTACATAGAGGAGTAACATTACCAATTCTCCAACGAGTGCTAAAAGCTCCTCTTCTTGCTAACTTGCCCAAAATAACAGATAACTTTCGAGCTAAGAAATATGCTGTCTTTATAAAAAACAAAGGATAAATACCATTTGGGTCTACACCTCCATAAGCATCAAGGTCCATCAACAGAGCTTTAATATCACGAGATTGAAAAGCTAAACTAGTTAGTTTAGCCTCAGGAAAACAGGAATGAGGAAGTTGAACTTTTTCATTACTCTGTTTACTGTCAAAAAACATCAGCCAAAAGGGTTGCCTTTTCTTTTGGACAGTGAGTGACTGAGCCATCTGGTTTAAGTAAAGGAGGAACTGTTGCATCTACACCAAAGAGTGCAGATTGAAGGGTAGACCACCATTTATGTTCCTGAGTTGTACCAGAAAGGGTTTCTTTTATGGTTAAATTGTATTCCTTTTCAGTTGAGGCATAAACTCTCTGAGCAAAAGCTCGAAGCTGAGTATAGTTGCTCCAGGTCAAATCTGATCTGTTACCCTTCCAAAGGTGATAGGCCTCCTGCTTCTCCAAATAAGCACGTCTACAATCATCATTGAACCACGGTTTGTCCTTCACTCGGTACTTTAGCACACAAGAAGGGATATGCCTATCAATTATGTTGACTAAATTCTCATTCAAAGGGACAATAGGATCTACACTATTATATAATTGTGACCAATAAAAGCACAAAATATCATGCAAAATCCCATTCCAGTCTGCTTGGGATTTCATATAAATTTTACAAGAGTATGATATATCAGGGACAGGCTGCTCAGTCTTCACTACTAATGAAATCAAGGCATGATCAGATGTCCCGACTGAAGAACCAACCTTACTAGTTACAACGCCAGGGGAGTCAGTGTATACGATGTTCAAGCAATTACCAGATCTGTAAGTAGCTTCATTTATTATTATTATTATTATTATTATTATTATTATTATTATTATTATTATCATTATTATTATTATTTATAGGTAATAGGTTGGCCAGGGCACTAGCCACCCGTTGAGATACTACCGCTATAGAGTTATGGGGTCTTTTGACTTGCCTGACAGTAGTATTTTGGATCCTTCCCACTAGTTACATTTAATTTTCCCATTGCCTAAACACACACACCAAATTGTCTGGCCTATTTCTTTACATATTCTCCTCTGTCCTCATACACCTGACAACACTGAGATTACCAAACAATTTATTCTTACTGCACTGTAATTGTTCAGTGACCACTTTTCTCTTTGTAACTGTAGAAGAGACTCTTTAGCTAAGGTAAGCAGCTCTTCTCGGAAAAGGACACTGCAAAATCAAACCATTGTTCTCTAATCTCGGGTAGTGCCGTAGCCTCTGTACCATGGTCTTCCACTGTCTTTGGTTAGAGTTCTCTTGCTTGAGGGTACACTCGGGCACACTATCCTGTCCTATTTCTCTTCCTCTGGTTTTGTTAAAGTTTTTATTGTTTATATAGAAGATAATTATATTAATCTTGTTGATATTCTTAAATTATTTATCTCTGTTTCCTTTCCTCACTGAGCTATTTTCCCTGTTGGAGCCCCTGGGCGTATAGCATCCTGCTTTTCCATCTAGGGTTGTAGCTTAGCAACTAATAATAATAATAATAATAATAATAATAATAATAATAATAATAATAATAATAATAATATTATAACTAGTTAAAGTTGAACCCTATTTGGAAATGCAGGATGCTATGAGCCCAAGGGCTTCAAGAAGGAAAATAGCCTAATAGGGAAATGAAAATAGTAAACAGATGGAATAGTGTGCATGATTGCATTATTATTTTACTAGTGTACGCAACCCGTCAAAAAATAACTGCTAAATATCTAGATATATACTGACATATTTTCACATGCAGATTTAACCCTTCCCACCCCTCCCCCTTTCCTAACTAACACACAGCAGTTTTGGCAATTTATAGAAGATTGTGTTCTGTGAGTGGTAGCCACCCAGCGTGACATTTAAGGTGTACGTATGTATATATGTACGTATGTATGTATATATATATATATATATATATATATATATATATATATATATATATATATATATATATATATATATATATATATATATATATATATTGCATTTTATAGTATGTGTACTTGGGAGATTATTTCTATTATTCTCGTCATAAGAGAGCATGTCAAATCGATATAAATACATTTTCTCCTGTACCTTCATATGCTACTGGTACCCTCATCACAATCATTATAGTCACATTCACTCACCAATATTCCCTTCTTCATCTTTATTCATATTTCTTCATTACTCGTTGACCGGAAAGTGGTCCAGTTGAAATACTCATACGATGTTATGCACTTTTATTTTTCTGTTAAAGTTTGGGAGATGAATTGGTGCTGTACAATATTTGTTACTCTCTGCTCACAATTCAGTGCATTGTGTGACTAACCTCACTCCAGAAATAGTATAACTGAGTCTCCTACCATATAATATCAATAAAAGCTGATCTTTATCATAATTATGCTTGCTAAGGATAAATAAAAGTTAAAAAAAAAAGTTTACCGTATAGTAGAATGAAGACTAAATTTTATGATATAACTCCGGGCATCACGGACATGATGATGTTTAGGGAGACCTTTGCGGTAATGAGCGAAATCGTAAGCAACGAGGTCGGGCACGTGCACGACCATTGAACCATTTCATACCCGCCCCACCACATCATCACATGATACGTACCGGTATTTTCTTTCAGGGTCGTGTTTATTCCACACTGAAAGTTGTCAGTGTTATACTTTCAGTTTTCGTTTTGTACAAACATAGGTATTTCATTGTATACATATATTATTTGTAAGTGCTTTATCATTATTGTTTGTCTAATGCGTTTATGGAGGAGCCATTTTCAAACCCCGATAATATTTTATAAGGAATTTTACAATTATTCTGTCAATTGCTCTCACTTTACTCCGATTTCTCGATTCTGAAATAGTTTGGAGTGATAAAATACTGAAACTTCTACTCAAATACTTTCTTCAATATATATCATGGTTTTAGTACTACATCTTTTACTAAAGAGACCATTCCATTTAGAGGATATTGACTAACTTCCAGATTTTACATTCACGCTGAATTATCTATGTCACATTTCTAATTTTTCTAATAAGCTTGAAAACCCCATTTCAAACGGCATACATATGTAAAAAAGGTGCCCAATGAAAACTTACTTTTGATACTACAGAAACATGCATAGTATGTGTGCTTACAACAAGGCTAAAGGAAGCATGTTGAAGGGTTAGTCAGCACAAAGGAATTAGATGTGGGTGGAAAAAAAAATCTTCTTTATACACAGACATTTCCAAATAAATTCCCTACACAGTATTATTTTTTTTCCTGGTATTAAAACATTATGATAACCATGTTTTAGGACTTGCGTCAGTGGGGTTAGTTATACAGTTTGAAGAATAGTTATTATTTTTCCCTGGTCATTCAGTTATTAGTACCCATAATTGTTGGTCACTACAGATTCTCACCTTTACTGAGGTAGATCCGCCTAGTTTACTAGAAAATTCTACTTCAATTAAAGAGCTATACATCTTTCATTGTTCAATCTGTCCTGTACAGAGATGTTTTTTTTTTTTTTTTTTTTTTTTTTTTTTTTTTTTTTTTTTTTTTTTTTTTTTTTCTCAAGACACTGAATTTCTTGTGAGGTTTTGATATATAGTTTGAGGTAGCAAGCACCCACCTCTTCTTTAAAGATTGACTCAATGAAGTATTCACCAATGACAGCGTAACATTTGTTAGATTTTTATCAGGAAATTTCCCTTCAAAATAACCTAAAATGAAAGTACATGGAATCACAACATATATTTTGTTATTCTTTACCAATATCCATTACCCCAAATGAACTTTAAGGTCTCGTCATTGGTGAAGATGATTCTGGAATATAAATAATTATACGAAGGACCCATTATACATTCTGAAGTTGTATATACAAAAATTGTGAATAACGTCCTATGGGTATACATTATAGACATTCCCATACCAGATTTCAGGTCATATGGTTTAAATACCAAGGCATAGGAGCAAAGTATGAGATATTTTGTCAAAAAAAAAAAATAATAAAAAAAAAAAAAATAGCCGAAAAGCACTTAAATTAAACATTTTGAAGTGATGTATACGAAATCTCAGGTCATTTAGTCAAATTATGAGGGTACAAAATGTAAATCACGTTTTTCGCATACACCACTTCGAAATGTTTAATTCAATTCCTTTTCGGCTATTTTTTCCCCCTTTTTTTGACAAAATATCTCATACATGAAAAAGTAACTGAATAAATTGAACAGGGGAAATAATAGTTGTATAAGAGATGATGATATATTGTCTGAAAGGTTAAAGAAGATTAATTGGATGGAAACCGAGAAGGTTAAAGAGTGTCTGTAAAAGAATAGAATAGATCAGAGAAAATTCTTGCATTATATGAATAAGCAACTTTTATGGAAAGTAATGATAGACAAAGATATAAATATTAAGAGGCTAAAACTTATTGAAATTGATGATAGGGTGAAGATGACGAGGGATGTTAATAATTAGTTGAAGAATGTTATGAAATTATTATTATTATTATTATTATTATTATTATTTTTATTATTATTATTATTATGTATGCTATAACCCTGGTTTGAAAAATAGGAAGGATTTATCAATCTGACCTCAGGAATTAATAAATCACACAGAAGCCTCCACAACACCAAATCGATGTCCCCTAACAAATGTAACATCATTTACCTTTTTTCTTAACGTTTATATTAGCCCTTTTATTC
>NC_090749.1:51349258-51354258 GCF_036898095.1 Palaemon carinicauda | reverse complement strand
GTTTCGTATCAGGGGCGTGACTCGCTCAACCACCAGTGTGACGAAGCAGGGAAAAGGTTATGAACTCAAAGGCAGGATGCAATCAACTGAGTTGTTTATTAAGGAACACTCTCCTTTATATACAAAACATCAAGGCAGCAGGACATAACTTGTTCGAGAGACAGACCAATGTTACAGAGCAAAACTGCAGACATGAATTTTCATGTTCGTTTTAGTGCGAGGGAAGAGCGAAGATACAAGCATAATATATACAAAAGGAATTATGTACAATTGTGTGACACACGGTTGGTACAGAAACAAGACAGAATAGTATGCCCGAGTGTACCCTCAAGCAAGAGATCTCTAACCCAAGACAGTGGAAGACCATGGTACAGAGGTTATGCCACTACCCAAGACTAGAGAACAATGGTTTGATTTTTGAGTGTCATTCTCCTAGAAGAGCTGCCTTACCATAATTAAAGTCTCTTCTACCCTTACCAAAAGGAAAGTAACCCCTATGGTGAAGAAGAATTGTTTGGTAATTTCAGTGTTGTCAAGTGTGTGAGGACAGAGGAGAATGTGTAAAAATAGGCTAGACTATGCTGTGTATGTGTAGGCGAAGATGTAATGGGCCGTAATCAAAGAGAGGGATCCATTGTAGTAGGCTATTTTCTGGCCATTCAAAGGACCCAATAACTCTCTAGCGTTAGTATCTCAACGAGTGGCTGGTGCCTTGTTTTGTCGTGTACTGTCCAATTTAATTGGAATCGGAAATTAATATGAATTTTAATGTTGATTTCATATTTTTCATTGAAAATAGGTTATGTGATATTATGTAATTTTTACTTATTATCACCTATTAATTCTTCTTCTTCTTCTTCTTCCTCTTCTTCTTCTTCTTCTTCTTCATTAGTTTATGTAATAATTTTCTGTTTTAATATAGACTGTTATACAATTGTTATTAATTATCTTCACAATTATTGTCGTAACTACTTCAATTATTTAATTATTAATAAAGACAAAAACAATTATGATTAATCCCAGTAATATCCAACTAGAGTAAAAAAAAAAAATTATTATTACAATAATTATAGATTAATTTAGTTTTTCTAATGTAATGCAGTAAATCTGAAATGTAGTTCTCGCAGCTTTTGTCATCACCATCATTATCATTATCATCATCATTATCATTATGCTCTTTATCTTCACCATCCTTTATTATCCGCATTATTTGGCAATCCGCCTCTGCCTTTCTCTTGCCACCTGTGATACAAATAACGTCTCTACTCAACGAAGTCTTTCAGAATTAATGAATATAATTCAACAGGAGAAAATGGAATTGAAACTTCAATTTCATTCTTAATTACACCCCGCTTCATTTCTCTCTCTCTCTCTCTCTCTCTCTCTCTCCTCTCTCCTCTCTCTCTCCTCCTCTCTCTCTCTCTCTCTCTCTCTCTCTCTCTCAATAGAAGAAAGGAAAAGTTTTTTTTTCTCGGCTATAATTGTTTTATTGTTTAAGTAGATATAAATGATTTACACGACTCTCTCTCTCTCTCTCTCTCTCTCTCTCTCTCTCTCTCTCTCTCTCTCTCCTCTCGCTCTCTCTCTCTCTCAATAGAAGAGAGGAAAAGTTTGTTTTTAAATAGAAGAAAGTTTGTTGTTTTCTTTGCTGTAATTGGTTTTATTGTTCAAGTAGATATTAATGATTTACATATTTTTTTTTCTCTCTCTCCTCTCTCTCTCTCTCTCTCTCTCTCTCTCCTCTCTCTCTCCTCTCTCTCTCTCCTCTCTCTCTCTCTCTCTCTCCAAATAAGAGGAAATTTTTGTTTCCTCCGTCTTAATGTGTTTCATTAGGTAAAAATGATTTACATTCTCTCTCTCTCTCTCTCTCTCCTCCTCTCTCCTCTCTCTCTCCTCCTCTCTCTCTCTCTCTCCTCTCTCTCTCTCTCTCTCTCTCTCTCTCTCTAGAAGAAAGGAAAAGTTTATTTTTAAATAGATGAAAAGTTTTTGTTTCTTTGCTTTAATTTATTTCCTTGTTTAATTAAATATTATGATTTACTTGTTCTCTCTCTCTCTCTCTCTCTCTCCTCTCTCTCTCTCTCTCTCTCTCTCTCTCTCTCTCTCTCTCCTCTCTCTCTCTCTCTCTCAATATTTGAATATATTTTTTTAAATTCTGTGTATTACAGAATAAACCATATTATCATACAGTACACACTGTGCAGTATTGCACAATTAGTGGTTATTGTTATCATATGTTTGATTAGCTAGTGTATAAAACTCGTCCAATTTAAACGTAAGATAAGAGATGGTCGTGACTGAAAGCTACCTACCGTCCAGAAGCTTCGACTAGTTAACTTTTTACTGTATTTTTCACTGTGTTCTTCATATCGGGGCTAGCAGTAAGTACTAGGTTGGTCATGGCACCAGCCACCCGTTGAAATACTGCCGCTAGAGAGTTATTGCGTCTTTATACTGGCCATATAGTACTACAGTGGACCCCACTCTAGTTACGGCTCATTTTCCCTTTTGCCATCGTATGCACCGAATAGTTTGGCCTATTCTTACCACATTCTCTTCTGGCCTCTGGAAACCCCAAGCTAACCAAACAGTTCTTCTTCATTTAAGGGTTAAATACTGCACTGTAATTGTTCAGTGGTTACTTCCTCTTGTTAAACAACCTGTGTTTATAACGCTGTTACCATCAACACTCAGCGTGGAGCGTCCTCAGTTCTGATTCCTGATCCCTGACTGAGCACCAGAGGAGCCGAAGAAATTTTACAGGGTCTAAAGTGACGGCAGTCAAGATAGGTGAACTGGAAAAGGGAGAGTTAGATTGTAAAAAGCTGTTTCCAGGAACCACGTCTCTTTGCCACAGAGTGGACGAACTTCCAGCCTCCATCCATCAGCTTAGAGGGGGGGGGGGGAGGAGGAAGAGGAGGAGGAGGAGGAGGAGGAGGAGGAGGAGGAGGAGGAGTTTAGGAAAAATTAAAATAAGACGGTGATGAGGAAGAAGTTTGAGAAGTAGTAATTTGGTAAAAATCAGAAGATGGTGATGATGATGATGGAGAAGTTTAGAAAAATTACGATAAGACGACGATTAAGAAATTTGAGAAGATGAAGTTTGGGAAAATTCAGATGATGATGATTGAGAAGTTTAGAAAAATTAGGATAAGAAGACGATTAAGAAATTTGAGAAGATGAAGAAGTTTGGGAAAAATTCAGATGATGATGATTGAAAAGTTTAGAAAAATTAGGATAAGACGATGATTAAGAAATTTGAGAAGATGAAGAAGTTTGGGAAAATTCAGATGATGATGATTGAGAAGTTTAGAAAAATTAGGATAAGACGACGATTAAGAAATTTGAGAAGACGAAGAAGTTTGGGAAAATTCAGATGATGATGATTGAGAAGTTTAGAAAAATTAGGATAAGACGACGATTAAGAAATTTGAGAAGATGAAGAAGTTTGGGAAAATTCAGATGATGATGATTGAGAAGTTTAGAAAAATTAGGATAAGACGAAGATGATGAAGTAGTTTGAGAAGATACAGCAGTTTGAAAAGGTGAGGTAGTTTGGGGAAAGTGTGAAGATGATTATGATGATGATGGCAAATTTAAAAAGATTAGAATAACGAAGAAGACGTTGAAGTTAAGAGAAACTTAGAAGAAGCAGGTGATGAAGTTAAGATACAAAATCAGAAGATGGAGAAGTTTAAGAAAAAAATCAGAAGAGAGAGATGGGAGAAGTTTTTTAAAAGAAATCAGAGAAAGAAGAAAAAAGTAGTTTGGAATTATTAGCATAAGGCGTAAAAGATGGAGAATTCTAGAAAAAAAAATAAGATGAAGATGTAGAGGTTTAGAAAAAAGTTTAGAAGAAGAAGAAATTTTTTTCGAAATATTCAGATGAGGATGATGGAGAACTTTGGAAAAAGAGATGGAGAAGTTCAGATAGATCAAAAGAAATAGATGGAGAAGTTTAGAAGAAATTGAATGATGATGATGTTTATAATTATTCAGATGTTCAGAAAAAAGAGAACAAAATAGAGTTTAGGAAAAAATAGAAGATAAAGAAGCTTAGAAAAATCGGATGATGATGGAGAAGTTTAGGAAGAAGTAAATTAGGAAAAATCTAAGAAGAAAAGAGATGAAGTTTAGGAAAAAATCAAATTGGAAATAAACGGAAATATAAAGACGAACGGGCGGGAATAATTAGCTTAAATTATTGTTGGAAGAATAAATAAAAACAGAATAAAACCGGAATGGAATAAACAAATAAATATGAAATATACCTAGAAGTTAAAGAGAAGCCCAAAATAGGGAAGAAAAAGAAGAAATCTGGTAAAAAAAAATATATATATATATACATATACGAAAATGAAATTGGAATGAAAATATACAACCAAATTCTATGAAGAAATTCAATATGCACATTAGAATGTATCTCTTTAAAAAATAAAAATAAAGTTATAATAATAAATTATTGGAAGCAGAATTTAAAGTAGGGATTTGATTAATAATATCAATTTGAAATTATAGAATAGAAAACTAAAAAAAAGTAATAAAAGAATGAAAAGAATAAATTGGATTGGAAACGAGAAAAAAGAGAGAAGAAAAAAGGCAAATAAATTATAAAGAAAAGATGAATAATAATTTCGAAATATAATTTTTTATACAAAAGAAAAGAAAATAATGACAGAATCTGCAAAGACATTAAAAAATAAGTAAGCAAAGTGGCAAATAAAAAAACAAACAGGAAAGGTGGGAATAAAAATATTACAAAAATAGAAAAGAAAAGTGAAAATTAAGAACAAATTAAAACTGGAATTTGAAAAATAAGTAGACAGAATGGCAAATGAAAAAACATATAAGAAAATAACAGATAATGAGGGAAATATGTGGATGAAAACAATAAGTGAGCAAAGAAAATATAAAATTACGGACAAAATGAAAAAGGCCCTTGGAAATAAGTAGGCAAAATGGCAAATGAAAAATATATATAAAAAAAAATAACAGATAACGAA
>NC_090749.1:51339258-51344258 GCF_036898095.1 Palaemon carinicauda | reverse complement strand
CAAGCAGGACAATGCCCCAGAGACTGACCAAATATACATACAGTATGATCAGCGCCTAAGCACCCTCTTCACCCAAGCTAGGACCAAGAAGGGCCAGGCAATCGCTGCTGATGACTCAGCAGATAGACCTTTAGGCTCCCCCAAACTTCCCATCCTTAGCTCACAAGGATTGTGAGGTTGCAGCGACCAAAGGAACTAACGAGTTTGAGCGGGACTCGAACCCCGATCTGGCTTTCACCAGTCAGGGACGTTACCATATCGGCTACCACAGCCCTTGTTGTTATTTTTATTATTATTATTATTATCATTATTATTATTATTATTATTATTATTATTATTATTATTATTATTTGTAGTTCAAAGCTTTCCATTAAAATACCTGTATTATAAGAGTGTGGAAACGATGAAAGTTATCGAAGCATATGTTATGGTACCATCACACCTTGTAATGTATGTATGCCAGTGGCAAGAGAGAGGTTGGCACTAGGATGCACGACAAGAAGTTTAATCGTGTACGTTATATATATATATATATATATATATATATATATATATATATATATATATATATATATATATATATATATATATATATATATACATATATATATATATATATATATATATATATATATATATATATAAATATATATATATATATATATATATATATATATATATATATATATATATATATATATATATATATATATATATATATATATATATATATATGTGCAGAAGAACCACAGGGAAAATGAAAATACGAAATATACGCTTAAGTCCTGACTAGTTTCGTGATACTTCTTCAGAGGACTGATTTATTATTTTATGTAGTACGCATAAGTATATTGGCACTATATAGTGTTATGCTAGATATAGGTATTGATATATACATGATTATATGTTTATGATATTAATGTTGTATGTTTATATATGTATATATACATATGTATATGGGTATATGTATGTATGTGTATATATATGTATGTATATATATGTATGTGTGTATATATGTATATGCATGTGTATATGTATGTATATATATATGTATGTATGTGTATGTTTTGCTTAAGTATTTATATAGATAAGGCTACCGTGTTTTCATATAAATAAACTGTACTGAAAGTCAAAAAAACAAGAATTTACCCGACGCCTTTATATGTAAAGAGATTTGTAAGCTATATATAAAAACATTAACCACTTAATGTAGAATTGAATGTATTGTGAATAATTAACATCGTTGTAAAATTAATATTTAGACCTAATCTACCATTCATTAATAGGTACAACTATTTTATATAGTACGCATAAGTATATTGGCACTATATAGTGTTATGCTAGATATAGGTATTGATATATACATGATTATATGATTATGATATTAATGTTGTATATATATATATGTATATATACATATGTATATGGGTATATGTATGTATGTGTATATATATGTATGTGTGTATATATGTATATGTATGTGTATATGTATGTATATATATATATGTATGTATGTGTATGTTTTGCTTATGTATTTATATAGATAAGGCTACCGTGTTTTCATATAAATAAACTGTACTGAAAGTCAAAAAAACAACAATTTACCCGCCACTAGATGACCCTCTTTGGCAGGTGTCTAATGAGCTTGGGAACTCCCCCCACTTGACCCATGTAGCTGGTAAGGGAGTGTCATTATTCTCTTAATCTCTATATGTATGTTCCTACGTTTGCTTTCCCTATATAATGTAAAGAAACCTCTCTCAATAAATCAGTCCTCTGAAGAAGTATCACGAAACTTGTCAGGACGTAAGCGTATATTTCGTATTTTCATTTTCCCTGTGGTTCTTCTGCATCTGAGCATCACGTTTTCCTGTGATTTTTTACGCATATATATATATATATATATATATATATATATATATATATATATATATATATATATATATATATATATATATAACATATATATATATATATATATATATATATATATATATATATATATATATATATATATATATATATATATATATATATATATATATATACAGAATACATGTATGCACCTTTTTAAGTGTTGATACCACCTGTTGTGAAGAGTTTGTGTATCACCTTGATCAGCAGAAAACTGTACTAGTGAGGGTAACTCATACTAGCTTGGTTTGTTGTGAGCGATCAGACTAAAGTCTTCACCTTCATCAATTTGCAATGTCCAGCGTGGTGATGAAAATGGTCAAACCCCATATATGAATAAGGACATGTCTGAGGGCTTTGTCCTGAAGTAAACTAGAAATGTTAAAGTTTAGGTTATGTGAGTTGTTTCTATTATTATTATTATTATTATTATTATTATTATTATTATTAGTAGTAGTAGTAGTAGTAGTAGTAGTAGTAGTAGTAGTAGTAGAAGTCACGTTAAGTCATGTGTACTATAATATACCTTAACAATAATTTGCTTTCCTTATGGTAACTCAATTATCATTATAATCATTATTGATAATTTTTATGGCCAATATGGGCAAATCTAACATTAGAAATCCCCTATTATCCAGTTTTTTACAATTTTTGCATTAATTTTCTTCTGATTTATTTGTAAACATTTTGCTTTCGGTTTTGAATAGAGTTTTGTGTTTATTTCTATCTAAATTTAATTTTTATTATCTTATTACTTCTATTTTTACTGAATTGTTCAACAGTTTTATAGTGATATCGCTGTCTACCTAATGAATGTTTTTACTTTTGCATTCAATACTTCATATTCGTTATTCATTTATTTTTTTTCCATGTTGATGAAAATTGAGACTTTATTTAACAAGACAAATAAATGTTCAAGACATTTGAAAATCATACCATTGTTCTCTAGTCTTGGAAGTGCCATAGCTTCTGTGCCATGGTGTTCCACTTTCTTGGAGTAGAGTTCTTTTGCTTGAGGGTACACTGAGTTATACTATATTATGTTAACTTATTTCCTTTACTCACTGGGCTATTTTTGCTGTTGGAGCCCTTGGGATTATTTATCTTGCTTTTCCAACTAGGGTTGGAATTGAGCTAGTAACAATAATAACAAAAGCAATCAGAGATTTCAAACCTCCACCAATGAATATTGCTCACATTTTACTCAATTTACGGACGAAACCATTTTTTCATAATTGACCGTAACACTTTTCATATGCTGACTATAGATGGTGAAAAGTGCTAATCCAGATCTGGAATCCGGATCCGGATCATCTCCCTGAATACAATATGGTCGTCCAGGACCTAAGATCTGTCTTTGCTGAAAATTTTGTCAAAATCCGTTGCGTAGTTTTGACGTAATCCTGTCCACAGACAGGCAGACACAAACACATATGAATAGATAAACCGACTTGATTTGATAACGTCCTTGGCGGAGGTAGTAGTAATCTTATAGATGGGAAAATGCAGTCAAACATCCAAGGCAACCAAATAATCCTATCATTCAACAACTATGAAGACGAAAACCACAATGGGAAAATAAAAACAAGACAAACACCAACTTATAGATGGGAAAATACAGTTAAACATCAAAACCAACCAGATGATCCTATCAGACAACTAAGAAGACGAAAACCACAACGGAAAAATAAAGACAAGACAAATACGAACTTATAGATGGGAAAATACATAAGCGACCAGATATCCCTTTCATACAAATTAGAAGAAGAATTAGAAGAAAACAAAACAAAGAGAACGTTAAGTTATGATGTCTTCTGACCGATTCTCTTCCGTGTTAAGCCAAGCAAGGAAGCAAGCAGAACCATGCTCCTCGGATAGATATTTCGCCGGAGCATTCCTCCAATAAATTACCGCGGAATAAAACTCTCTTCCTCCGAGTTAGGAGCATAAAAAATTCCCGGGAGTTACGAGCATCGGCTGCATTGGAAAGTGAGATGGCAAACGGGATTAGAGGTGGGGAATGAAGTTACCGAAGTATCAAGTTAATGGCCACTGAGGTCAATGTGGTGTTTACTTCATTAGTGAATTTGGGTAATGGGGGGAAGGGGGAAAAGGGGAAGAGGGGAGTGAAGGGGAAGAGAGGAAGAGTTATTCAGCAAAAGAAAAGGGATAGATGGTGATTGCAGTCAGCAGACATGAGGGCAATAGTTTTATGCATCTATATACTTTGATACATTTATAGATATATGCATATGCTTTTTGTATATGTATATTTATATGTACTCATGTATATAAAAAATACACGTGTATATATATATATATATATATATATATATATATATATATATATATATATATATATATATATATATATATACACAGTATATGCATATAAATACAGTATATACATATCTAATACACATTCACATAGTATATATACACACACACACACACATATATATATATATATACATATATATATACATATATATATGTATATATATATATATATATATATATATATATATATATACATATATATATATATATATATATATATATATATATATATATATATATATATATATATATATATATATATATATATAGATGTGTCTGGCAATAATTTTATAATGTTGACCTTTGTTAAATATTGATTACCTTTTAATATGTTCAATATGAAATAATTTGTTCATTGGAATTATTTTTAGTAATCTTTCCTCTGTGATAGAACAAGTGTCTGGACGTATATATACAGGATATACAAATCTAATACACATTTACATGGTATATAAATATATATATACTGTATATATATATATATATATATATATATATATATATATATATATATATATATATATATATATATATATATATATATATATATATATATATATATATATAGATGTGTCAGACTAAAATATAATAATGTTGACCTATGTTAAATATTGATTACCTTTTAATACGTTCAATATGGAATATATTATTAATTGGAATTATTTTTAGCAATCTTTATATATATATATATATATATATATATATATATAAATATATATATATATATATATATATATATATATATA
>NC_090749.1:51316758-51334258 GCF_036898095.1 Palaemon carinicauda | reverse complement strand
GCCTTCTTTCCTTCATTCCCATTGTTATTAGGCTACCGAGTAAATCCCTGTTAGGAAAGACTGTGTACTGCACATATTAAATGAGCCGGAAGAGCAATGAAATGTTTTATGGTGGTAGATAATGATTAAATGGTTAACACAAATTATCAAGCATAATAGAAGAGGTTTAAAACAGGGGTGTGCAATTGCACTGAGAGATATTCTACTCGGACTCCTACAAATTTTAGATTTGCGACTAAAAAGTAAAATGAAATAAAAAAAATAAAATAAAAACATTAGTAGAAATAGAAAACACTTTTTTTCCTTGAGAGTGATGATGAGTAAAATGTATGTGTCAATTTTTTTTTCCAGCAATTAGTGATAACAGTATTTTGGAAAAGCAAAGCTAATGAATACTTTGATACGAGTATATCAGCTTGGCATGTAGACAATGTCAATGGATTTCTCAAAGTAAGGTTGATTGGTTCATTAACTGAAGTCTGGTATAATTCCAGTGACAAAGTCGCAATGATATTTGTCACATACCTTTTTAAGTAACAAAAATGGGTACTGATACTTATAACTTAAATAAATATATAAAACTATAGGTGGAAATATAATAAATCTTATGTATGTATGAACACACACACACACACACACACACACACACACATATATATATATATATATATATATATATATATATATATATATATATATATATATATATATATATATATATTATGTATGTATATATATATATATATATATATATATATATATATATATATATATATATATATATATATATATATATATGATTTCAAAATTTATCAAATGGCCGATGTCAATGCCCTCATATGAAACATCTTTTAGAAGTCTACCTTCTAAGGAATTCAAGCTACTCTCTCTGGTGAAATTGATATGATAAATTATATCAAACAATGCTCTCTGTCATTTTCTTCCTGGCAATTGATGAATCGAGTAACCTGTTTGTATGGAAGAATGAGTCCTACGGCTTAACCTAAAGAAAACTATATTTTTATCGCTTTACCAACACTCGCTTGAAGTGTGAAGTGTAGGGTTAGCATGGGTTCTTTCGTCTCCTGTCATAAGTCTCATTCTTGATCTTCAATGCAAGTGAGTGGGTAAGATATAAAACGTTGGTCTTGTGTTTAGGTAAAGTCTAAAGTCACGAATCACATTACCAGGTATGCTGAACTTTTACTGACAAAGAATTTCGTATTGCTTGGGGTAGGTCATATGACAATTAAACAGGCGTTTAACAATTCGGGGGATGGGAGGTACAGGGGAAAAAACGTTATAACAACGTCACTGAGGGACGTCATCACTTTTGCGAATGTGTGGGTGGCTAAGACTGGCTTTAGCCTCATTTTCTTAAGTAAAAAAGTTAATGAAACGTAATTAGCAATGCACGTTATTTCCCAAAATTAGGCCATTGTATGAAGTGCTCCCTGCTTTGATATCATGGAAATCCATCAGTTATTTTAGGAGTTATTTAAAAAAAAAAAAAAAAAAAAAACTATTACACGGCCTCTGGCAACGATAGTAGTCACAACACTAAGGCAATTTCCATATAGACGGAAGGTGGAACGTTTGAACTTATTTGATCTACAGACTCAACGACTAAGGGGACAGTTAATAAAAGCATTCATAATTCTTTAAAGGAATAACAAAGTAGATTACAACAATCTATTCACGCTTAGCACAAATCAGTCCAGAGGTAACTGATACAAACTAGAATTGAAAAGATACAACACCACCCAATGATTCAATTTCATTACATATAAATTAGCAAGTACTTGGAATAGACTTCCAGAGGATGTAGTAAACGGCAACACAGTAAACGAGTTCAAGAATAAGTTAGACAAGATCATAAGAACTCTCTAAATGCTTAAACTAAATCTCTCTTCCAAAGCGCATGTGGAGTCTTCACGGATGGACTAAAAGTCTTTGAGACATCCAAAATCCTATTAACTCCTTGTAACTCTCTCTCTCTCTCCCTCTCTCTCTCTCTCTCTCTCTCTCTCTCTCTCTCTCTCTCTCTCTCTTAGATTCTCATCTATTAAAGACAACTATATACAAAAAGACAAGACAGCTCTAGCCTTTAGTCTCAACTAAGCTCTCTCTCTCTCTCTCTCTCTCTCTCTCTCTCTCTCTCTCTCTCTCTCTCTCTCTCTCTCTCTCTCTCTCTCTCTCCATTAGTTTTTCATATACTTAAAACAGTGTTATACAAAAGATATAACAGCTTTACCCTCATCAAATCTCTCTCTCTCTCTCTCTCTCTCTCTCTCTCTCTCTCTCTCTCTCTCTCTCTCTCTCTCTCTCTCCATTAGAATTCATCAACCTCGATATACAAAAGACAAGACAGATTTAGCCTCATCTAAGCTCTCTCTCTCTCTCTCTCTCTCTCTCTCTCTCTCTCCTCTCTCTCTCTCTCTCTCTCTCTCTCTCTCTCTCTCTCTCTCAAAAATGGGAATTAAAAACTGGTGCATTTTCCCAAACATGAAGGTACGCCTTCTCATTATCTGTTTTTAAAGTTGTCAACCCGTCTCATCAAGCGGAAGCACTTGGGACGAAGTTCTGCTAAAGTTTTCGAGGAAGAGGAGGAAGAATAAACTTACAATGCAAACAAACGAGGAGTAATGAGATGTTCGTACGAGGTTCTAATTTTAGTTTTAAGCATTTTTTTTTATCATTTTCTTGTGGCTTGAATGATTTACACTATAGTGTTGTAACTTTTTTTTACTTTATTCAGGGATAGTTAAGGATCTTTGGTGGCCGTATATATATATATATATATATATATATATATATATATATATATATATATATATATATATATATATATATATATATATATATATATATATATATATATATTTTATACATATATATATGTATGTATGTATCTATATATGTATCTATATATATATATATATATATATATATATATATATATTCATATATATATATATATATATATATATATATATATATATATATATATATATATATATATATATATATATATATATATATATATATATATATATATATATATTAATATATATATATATATATATATATATATGAATAATTATATATATATATATATATATATATATATATATATATATATATATATATATATATATATATATATATATATATATATATATATAAAGTGGGGGACCTCAACTTTGTGGAAGGGTTTGCCTACTTTTATTATTATTATTATTATTATTATTATTATTATTATTATTATTATTATTACAAGCTAGGCTATAACCCTTGTTGGAAAAGCAAGATGCTATAACCCCAAGGGCTCAAGCAGGGAAAATATCCCAACGAGGAATGAAACAAGGAAATAAATATACATGTCTGGGGCCTTTGTCCTGCAGTGGACTAGAACGGCTGCATTTGTTGTGTTGCTGCTGTTGTTGTTGTTGTTGTTGTGTGTGTCTTTTATTTGCAAATAATGTCACTGTTCCTCCATGATAATAGTGGTCCTTATTTCAAATCTCCCTACCTTTCATCTAACTGTTATGTGTTAACTTATGTGGTTCCTGCTTTCATTTCTGGGTCTTTTGGAGAGTGCCATAGACTTTGTACCATTGCATTTCACTCTCTTTGGCAAAAGTTCTCTTGAAGTGAGGGTACACTCAGACACTATTTTGTTTTTTTTTTCTTTCCTCAGTGGGCTATTTTTCCCTGTTGGAGCCCTCTTAGGACTTATGGCATCCTGCTTTCCAAATTAGGGTTGTAGTTTAGCTAGTAATAATATTAGTACTAATAATAATGATAATAATAATAATGATAGTAATAATAATCATAATAAAAATAATAATAATAATAATAATAATAATAATAATAATAATAATGGTTATGATAATAATAATAATTATCTCTATTTGTATATTATATACAAACGCAAATTCCTTTAATCAGATTTGTGGTTCATTCCCATGTTTGAGATTGTAATTCTTACTTTTGGGTTCAAACTTTTTGGTTATTATAAGTTTATCTCCATTTTAATTCGTTTTCATACAGAAAAAAATATATAATACGCATATAAGGGTAAGTTAGTGGAATCTCTCTCTCTTTCTCTCTCTCTCTCTCTCTCTCTCTCTCTCTCCTTATTGTGTCTTTTGTTCCTATTGTTGACCTTTTATTTCATGAAGTTATTGTGGCTCCTCACCCCACTCTTGACTCCTGTCTATATTCTTTTGTCTTTTGTTTATTGTTTATTGTTCTGTTTTTAAATCCCATTTGTTTGTTTCTATTCCTGCTCTTGGGTTCACATTACCACCCTTATTATTATTGTTATTATTATCATTGTTATTGTTATTGTTATTGTTATTGTTATTGTTATTGCTATAACCATCGTCATCAGCTAAATTCCAATCTGATTGAAAAGCAGGATACTTTAAGACCAAGGGCTTCAACAGAGAAAAAGAGCCCAGTGAGAAAAGGAAATAAGGAAATAAATAAATTCCATGATAGGTACTGAATAATCAATATAAAACATTCCAAGCGCAGTATTTTTCCTGTTCAACATAAAAACATTCGGTGAAAGTTTGAACTTCTGAAGTTCCAACGATTCAATTTCCTGATTAGGAGGAGCTTTCCATAATCTGGTCACAGCTGGAATAAAACTTCTATAATACTTTGTTGTGTTCCGCCTACTTCTTCGTTTGTGGTTTGTTTCATATTTGGTACTTAGTTCAACACTTGGTTATTATTACATGGGTCTCCCTCTCAGTAATCCAGCGCACTCAGTTGTTAGATAACGACTCTTGTTCTTCAGAAAGTAACTTAAGAATGTTATAATTTATTCACATAAAATATTTTAAGCTTGACCTCACTCGTAATACCTCTGCTGTTCCCATTTTCGTAACTGATTTTTTTTTTATTCAATTTGTATATTTTTGATAATTCTTTACCTATTTCAGGTGATTTTCATTTTCAAATTGTATTGTTTCTTTTATCTTTACTTTAGGTAACACTGATGATGACATTTGAAATATCGAAACGTTTCAAAACATTTTTGTGGCGACAATAGTGTTTTCTGTTTCTCCTGATATTTTCTCCTCTGAATATCTAGATGTTAATTGAAGGACTCTAAAGCAATTTAGCATTGCATATCAAATCCCAGCCATTCCAGAGGCGCTGTAGTCTCCTTCATAGCCGGCATTCCAGCTGTCACAGAGGCGACCATCTGCAACCAATTTGGTATTGATATGAATATTCGCTTATTCATCACATTCACGGGCATCCTGCTGCGGGGGTGAGAGGGGGCTTGGTGGGGGGGGGGTGACTTGTCTGAGTAGACCCTCCTTCCCTACAACCCACAGCCCCACATCTCTCACCCAACACCTCCCACACTTTAGCTTCACGGCAAAATAGACAAGGGAATTGAATGTCTGTGATGTACTTAATGTACATTTATTTTTATTTTCTTACTAGTGTACGCAACCCGTCATATAATAATTAGATATATAGACACGCGCGTGCACAGATTCAATCTTTCCAACCCCTTCCCCCTTTCCTAACTACAACATGAGAGCTGTGGTTTCCGAGTGTATCTCTCTGGGTACCCCCTCTCACTAGGGTATGACAACCTCCTCTCCTGGTTACTCGAGGGATAGGGAGACACCGAGAAGTTATACGTCTGGCAATGCCGCTCATATATATATATATATATATATATATATATATATATATATATATATATATATATATATATATATATATATATATATATATCAGCATTGGGGTGGCTACCTTATACCCTAAATCAAACGATTAACATCAACTTCAAGATATGTGACCTTGATCGCCTGAATGGTCACAGGTCAAGATTAAAATGCGATCCAAAATTCCAATACAATATTCCCTTACCAGTCTTAAACGAGAAGCTTGGCTTGTTGTGATGTAAGCGTTGATTTCAAGCTTTTATTTACCACTGTGAGTGTTGTGATTTGGTGTTGTGATTTCACCGTCGTGGTGTTGTGATACTGAGGTTCTAACAGTTAAGGATCTTAGCATATCCTTCTCCTCTCTTTTGGGTGGGGCGGGGGAGGGAGAGCGAGTAGATGTTTTTGTTTCTCAAGGTGAGAGGCGATAATTGCTCTGCAAGGTAATTTCCCTTGTATTCCAACAATAATTTTTCCCTCTACCTATTATTATTAATAGGGTACGCAACCCGTCATAAAATATGGCTACATATTTAGATATACATACAAACACACATAACTTTAATACCCTTCTAACCCCCTCTCCATATCTCAAGTACAACACAGCAGTTATGGAAATTTGTGGGAGATTGTGGTTTCCGACTGCACTTTCCGGGGTACTCCGTCTCACAAAGGTATGACTACTTCCTCTTCCCCGGTACACCATTGCAGTTGCGATGTCAGATGATATCTACTATTCAAGCATCCACTCAATTTTCCCCCTCACCAGACGTAATGCTACTGAGCGTGACAGTATTTATATATATATATATATATATATATATATATATTTATAGATATACATATATATATATATATATATATAGTCAGGCACTTGCTTTTTATAATATAGGGGAGATTATTATTATAATTATTATTATTATTATTATTATTATTATTATTATTATTAGATAAGATACAACTGTAATTCGAAAAACAGAATGGTATGCGTCCAAGGCTCTAGCAGGGATAATAGCCCTGTGATGAAAATAAGAAAATAAGGAAATACATAAACAAAGGAAGTAAGGAATAAATAATATACATTAAGATCAGTAAGAACGTTAAAATAGATCTCTCATATTTAAACTATAATGAGAGACATATAAAACATTAATGGCTTTCTTCAAGTCCAGGCAAGAAAACTGCAAGAGATTGCTCTAGTCACTGACCTCTGCTTTGGAAAGCAGTAAGAAAAACTACATGATAATAAGTTGCTTTGCTATATCATTATATATCCACCATGATGTATAAAGGTCGATTTCTCTTGGTATAAGGTCGTGTGGGATTACATTACTGGAATGCTGTTGCAATTTTCCTTTTGAATTATTGTTGTATTTCAATTTGTGCATTGGTTTTGTGCGTGTCAATATAGGGTACTCTCTCTCTCTCTCTCTCTCTCTCTCATCAACACATATCTGGTACAAAAGAACTTTAAAACTCTCTCTCTCTCTCTCTCTCTCTCTCTCTCTCTCTCTCTCTCTCTGTGTGCGTGTGTGTGCCGGTGAGTGAATACACTTGTGCGTCCCTAAAAATATCCTGATTTAACGCGGATAACAAAAGGTTATCGAGTGCAATATAGCTACAAGTTTTCGTGAATAGTCGGTGATTAGTTTGAGAGCAGAAAAGTGGGATAAAACGTCGGCATAGGATAGTTATCTTGTGAATTAATAAAAATCTGATCAAGATGGCACTCTATAATACAGGCAACTCTTGGAGAGACATCGCTGCAGTCAGCAAAAGTAAATTCCATGAGTTGGCGAAACAAGAGCTCGACCGTCTGATAATAGAGGTCACTAGTAACTCCAACCAGTGTGACGGAAAAATATTCGCAGACATATTGAAACAATATGATCCAATAAACTGGAGCAAATCTGCGGAAAACATCAGCAAAATAATAGAAGAAATTCCAAAGAAGATCCAAGTGATAAAGAGACTTATAAAGAAAGTTTACATCAATCAACACATTCCATCAATGAACAATAAGAAGTCCAATATGGTGAATATGCTGATTGATGCATTGGGAAAAAGAATGTCAAAATAGTGTAATACATGTAAGATATGGTATTCCATTAATAATCCTCAACAACTTATTAGAAAATGTGATGCCTGCCATGTTGCAACACACCCTACATGTGCTGAAATACAGCAAAAAATAAAAAATAGATATACAAAGGTATTCTGCTCAACATGTTTAGTCTGGATAGAAAATATAATCAAGTCGAGACTAAATCTGCAAATAGTTGAAGATAAAGAAGAAGAAGAAGAAGAAGAAGAAGAAGAAGAAGAAGAAGAAGAAGAAGAAGAAGAAGAAGAAGAAGAAGAAGAAGAAGAAGAAGAAGAAGGAGAAGGGAAAAATGAACAGGATATGTGTAAGGATGCAGAGGAAATCATTGATATAACTTATGATGCCATCCAACAACATACTTATGAAGAAATAAATTATCAGATGGAAACAAATAATAGACCCAAGAGACTCTACCCAGACCTACATACTTTTAGGGAAAAGCAAGAACAAGAAAAAAAAAGAAAAGAAAGATATAGTCTGCAATTTGCTGGAAAGAGGGAATTGCAGATTTGGCGAAATATGCTACTACAAGCATCCAAAGATATGCCGTAATTATGAAATATATGGTAAATGTGCGTATTTAGACGGATATGGAGACGAATGCAGAGATCTCCATCCAAAAATATGCAAAAACCTAAAAGAAGGAAAAGGATGCAGTTTCAACAAAAAATTTCGACATATGCATCCTGCAACCATGAATGAGAGTAGGAAAACTCAGCAAACTGAAAAGAAAAATGAAAGCAAAAATGAAACAAAAAAAAAGAAACAAAAAAGCAGGCCACGTATATACCGCGCCATGCACCAAAAGCCCCAAGATATGAGGCCTTTCAACCCAAATCTGCACATTTAGAGCCCAACTACAAAGAATGCATCTATAATGCCAGGGGTTGGTGCAGATATGGGGATAATTGCAGGTATACACACAAAAATAAATATGAAGGCGAAAGAGAAAATATAATAGAAAAGTTGGCTTTTTTAAAGGCAGAGTTCCGGGAAATGAAGAAAAGAACAGGAAGGAAGCATGGGAGAATCCATATTATTACCAATATTAAATAATGGGGATGAAACACAAACCATAATAGTGATGAATGCACAGGGTTTAGTCACGAGTAACTCTAAAAGGAAAATAGAGTTCTTAGAAGAACTAACCCAAATTGAAAAAAATAGATCTATCAAATATAAGTGAAACATGGCATTCCCAAGTAACTGGCAGTGATGACCAGATAAAGGGTTTCCAAACTTATAGATCAGACAGAAAAAATAGGAATCAAGGGGGAACTGCAATATATGAAAGAGACATAAATCAAGGAAAAGTCTGTGGAAAATACAGCAACACAGAATGTGAAATGATTGCGGTAGAATTTGAATCTGAAAAACTAGTGAATATTGTAGTTTACAGACCCCCATATACTAAGGAGTTTGACATAATAATGGAAAAAATAGATGATATATGTAGAAACCCTAAAGACTGGAATATACTCCTATCCGGAGATTTTAACTTTCGTTTCGTGGATTGAAAAGAACGGATAGAAGAAAGTGGTTGTATGTATGCATATAAAAAAGAGAGTAATAGTAGCGCATAAGAGGCAATTTGAAAAGCTTCAAGATATGCTATTAGAACATAATATGCAACAAATAAACCACATTCCAACAAGAAAGGAAAATGTCCTAGATCTAGTATTTGTGAATGAGGTGAATTATGTAAAAGAAATAATAGTGTATAACACGGGAATTTCAGACCATAATGTCATAGAATTAATAGTCCATTCCAAAGCAAGTGATCACAGAATTAATCAAAGAACAAAACGTTGGGAAGGATATGGAAAATATAATTTTTATAGTAAGAATATAAAACAGTCAGAAATAAATGAAGAACTGAATAAAGAATGGAAAAATGTGTTTGTAAGTGATAATCTACAGGTAAATACGGACATACTGTACAAAATACTGGAGAAAATTGTTGAAAAATATGTACAGAAGAAAAACAATAAACAAAAGACATTCATACCAAGAGAAAGAAGGATCTTATTTCAGAAAATTAGAAAGTGGAAGAAAAATCTTGCAAAAGAAAAAAATGTGTGGAAAATGATGGAAATAAAATGTAAGATAGAAAATGCAAAACAAACGATTATACAGTCAAAAGAAAATGAAAAAAGGGGCTTAGAAGAAAGGACACTTCAAAATGTAAAAAAAAAAAAAAAACAAAGTACTTTACTCCTATGCAAAAAAGATGAATAAAGGGATATTAGAAATAGGCCCTCTAAGAATTGAAGGACGGCTAACGAATGAAAAAAGGAAATATGCAACATATTAGCAGAAAAATATAACAGTGAGTTCACGTCAAGAATTGCGAATGAGAATAATGAAACAGAAATGAGAGAAGGAAATGTTGAATATCTAAGGGATATAGATATTAATGAAGCAGATATTGTAAAGGCTATAAACGAAATTAAAAATGGATCAGCAGCCGGACCAGATTGAGTTCCAGTGATTTTGTTAAAAAAAACTGCAAACACTATCGCGAACCCGCTTGCAATACTGCTAAGACAAAGTGTAGATATGAGCAAGATATATGTTAAACATAAATTAGCTTATATAACCCCTATCTTCAAAAGTGGATCAAGACTAGAGGCAAGAAATTATAGACCTGTTGGTCTAATATCACATATTATGAAAGTGTATGAGAGGGTAATAAAAAAGAAAATAATGGATCATTTGGTTAAATATAATTTGTTTAATATAGGTCAACACGGTTTTGTGCCCGGAAAAAGTACACAAACCCAACTGGTAGCACACTATAAAAACATATACAAAAATATGATAAATGAAAAAGACACAGATGTGATCTATCTAGATTTTGCAAAAGCCTTAGACAAGGTAGACCATAATATATTTGAGAAAAAAATGAAAAAGCATAATATTGTGGGAAAGATAAGAAAATGGGTAAAAGAATTCCTGCAAAACAGAAAGATAGTGGTTGCAAATGACGAGAAATCGGATGAAACTCAGGCAATATCTGGCGTGCCACAAGGTACGGTATTAGCTGCACTGCTTTTTGTTATTATGATCTCAGACAAACTGTGATGTTGAAAACTCTGTAGTGAGAAGTTTTGCCGATGACACAAGAATAAGTAGAGAAATTACTTGTGATGAAGATAGGAACTCACTACAAAGAGATCTAAACAAAGTATATGAATGGGCGGAGATAAATAGGATGGTATTTAACTCCGATAAATTCGAATCAATGAATTATGGACACAGAGAAGGAATGGTATATGCATACAAGGGACCTAATAACGAGACAATCACAAACAAGGAAGCAATTAAAGACCTTGGTGTAATGTTAAATAGGAATATGTTATGCAACGACCAAATAGCAACACTGTTGGCTAAATGTAAAGCAAAAATAGAAATGTTATTCAGACACTTTAAAAAAAGAAAAGCTGAACACATGATTATGCTTTACAAAACTTATGTACGTAGTACACTCGAGTACTGCAATGTGATATGGTACCCACACTACCAAAAGGATATTGCACAAATAGAGAGTGTACAAAGGTCCTATACTGCTAGAATAGAAGAAGTTAAGGACCTTGACTACTGGGAAAGACTGGAAATTTAAAAACTATACAGTCTAGAAAGGAGAAGAGAACGCTACATGATAATACAAGCATGGAAGCAAATAGAAGGAATTACTGAGAAAATCATGGAGTTAAAAATATCAGAAAGAGCAAGCCGAGGTAGATTAATAGTGCCCAAAACTATACCATGAAAACTAAGGAAGGCGCACAGGACATTAATCCACTACGCATCAGCATCGATAATGCAGCGACTATTTGATGTGCTGCCAGGTCATCTAAGAAACATATCAGGAGTGAGCGTAAATGTGTTTAAGAATAAGCTCGATAAATACCTAAGATGCATCCCAGACCATCTAAGACTTGAAGATGCAAAATACACCGGAAGATGCATTAGCAACTCTCTGGTGGATATACGAGGTGCCTCACACTGAGGGACCTGGGGGAACCCCCCAAAAAATAAGGCAATAAGGTAAGGTAAGGCACTCATCTGGAACAAAAGAACTTCAAAACTCTCTCTCTCTCTCTCTCTCTCTCTCTCTCTCTCTCTCTCTCTCATGTTTGGTACAAGAGAACTTTAAAAATCTCTCTCTCTCTCTCTCTCTCTCTCTCTCTCTCTCATGTCTGGTACAAAGCGAACTTTAAATCTCTCTCTCTCTCTCTCTCCTCTCTCTCTCTCTCTCTAATCAACACATATCCCGCTTGAAAAGTATCAAGTGTATATTGTAAAAGTACAAGACAACTATTCTCTCTCTCTCTCTCTCTCTCTCTCCTCTCTCTCCTCTCTCTCTCTCTCCTATTAATACATATCCCGCTAAAAAATTATGAGGTGTACATTGTACAAGAACAAAAAAACTTTTAAAACTCTCTCTCACTCTCTCTCTCTCTCTCTCTCTCTCTCTCTCTCTCTCTAATCAACACATATCCCGCTTAAAAAGTATCAGGTGTACATTGTAAAAGTACAATACAACTTTAAAATTCTCTCACTCTCTCTCTCTCTCTCTCTCTCTCTCTCTCTCTCTCTCTCTCCTATTGATATATATTCCGCTAAAAAAATATGAGGTGTACATTGTAAAAGTACAAAAAAACTTAAAACTCTCTCTCTCTCTCTCTCTCTCTCTCTCTCTCTCTCTCTTATCAACACATATCCCGCTTTAAATGTATAAGGTGTACATTGTAAAAGTACAAGACAACTTTGAAATTCTCTCTCTCTCTCTCTCTCTCTCTCTCTCTCTCTCTCTCTCTCTCCTATTAATACATATCCCACCAAAATTTATGAGGACCACATTGTAAAAGTACAAAAAAATTTAAAACTCTCTCTCTCTCTCTCTCTCTCTCTCTCTCTCTCGCTCTCTCTCTCTCTATAATCAACACATATCCCGCTTTAAATGTTTAAGGTGTACATTGTAAAAGTACAAGACAACTTTGAAATTCTCTCTCTCTCTCTCTCTCTCTCTCTCTCTCTCTCTCCTATTAATACATATCCCACCAAAATTTATGAGGACTACATTGTAAAAGTACAAACAAAATTAAAACTCTCTCTCTCCTCTCTCTCTCTCTCTCTCTCTCTCTCTCTCTCTCTCTCTCTCTAATCAACAAATATCCAGCTTTAAATGTATCAGGTGTACATTGTAAAAGTACAGGACAACTTTAAAATTCTCTCCATCTCTCTCTCTCTCTCTCTCTCTCTCTCTCTCTCTTATCAACACATATCCCGCTTTAAATGTATAAGGTGTACATTGTAAAAGTACAAGACAACTTTGAAATTCTCTCTCTCTCTCTCTCTCTCTCTCTCTCTCTCTCTCTCTCTCCTATTAATACATATCCCACCAAAATTTATGAGGACTACATTGTAAAAGTACAAACAAAATTAAAACTCTCTCTCTCTCTCTCTCTCTCTCTCTCTCTCTCTCTCTCTCTAATCAACAAATATCCAGCTTTAAATGTATCAGGTGTACATTGTAAAAGTACAGGACAACTTTAAAATTCTCTCCATCTCTCTCTCTCTCTCTCTCTCTCTCTCTCTCTCTCTCTCTCTCTCTCCTATTAATACATATCCCACTAAAAAATTATGAGGTGTACAGTGTAAAAGTACAAAAATCCTTTTCAAACTCTCTCTCTCTCTCTCTCTCTCTCTCTCTCTCTCTCTCTCTCTCTCTCCAAAAAATATCAATGTGTATATATTATTAAAGGCTGATCTGTTTAGCCTTAGTTATCAAATATTCATATCAGCATGATCCATAAAAATGGGACTCCTACAATTCAGGCCATGAAGGCAACATCGGTTTACCTTATGTGAACAAACCAACGTGGATTCTCGTATGTCGTTGCTAAAGAAATATTGTATTTGCTGTTCCCAGAGATCAGAGTAAGATTGAATTTTTCATTTGGCTTTTGGTATTGTTATTTTTTTATCATGAGCTCATATAATTTGCTATTATTATTATTATTATTATTATTATCATTATTATTATTATCATTATTATTATTATTATTATTATTATTATTATTATTATTATTATTATTATTATTATTATTGAAGTATATTTAGATGGAAACGAAACTCAGATAGATCCTTCCTGAATGACTTTATTTTTAAGACTAATCTATAATGATATACAGTTTAAAAGAAGACAAGATAGTTAACAGGGTAGTTATGCTTAATGAGTAGTAAGTATCTGTAAACACAAATATAACCTCTAGTAATAGGTAGTTATCAACATAAATACATAACACATTTTCCCCTCGCGAAAAAGAATGAAAGATTAAAGCAAATAAAAGGATAAAACAATCAGTTATCAAATGGTGGTATAGCTTCGAATAAATAATACAAAACATGCATAATATTATTAATCATTTTACATTCTAAAATAGTCAGGTGGTCTACTTTGTCTGGTAGACCTTCGAAGTTTTGGTAATTCAGATATCGATCCATCAGGTGAGTCATCAGAAGTTTTACCATTTTCATTTCCCGATAATTTTTCTGCAGTTGCCGCCTCCTTTTCTTCTACATTTGGGATTTCATTCTTCTCTGCACCTGCAACTTCATCACCTAACTCTTCACGAGTATTTATGAACTCTTTTGGTAATGGCGGGTCTGGATAGCTGATCAACTCTGAAAAACCACGTGCTAAAAGTTTATTTTTGTTATCTTGAGAATCATTAGAGATCAGTCTCATTTGATCAATATGCCTCTTCCATATTAAGTTACCGTCCACTTGTACACTGTATGTACATGGACCCAATTCAAGAACAACAACTCCTCGATTCTATATGCCCTTCTTGGTATTTTGACGATAATCCCGAACCAGTGCCACGTCCCCTATATCGAGTTCCCTCATTGGTTTCTCGTTCTCTGAGGCTTTTCTTTCAATTCTCTGAGATGCATCTGGGTGTAATAAATCAAGGCGAGTGCGCAACTGCCGACCCATGAGCTCTGCAGGCGTGCGCTTTGTTGTACAGTGAGGTGTAGTTCGGTAAGTCAGTAGAAATTGACACAACTTGGTATTTAAAGATGTATTACACGATTGCAATGTTCTCATCGCCCTTTTCATTCCTTGTTTGAATGTTCCTACTGTATTTTCAGCCTGCCCATTACTGCTTGGGTGATAAGCGGGTATCAGTATATGCTTTACACCATTTTGGGTCATGAACTCTTTAAATTCCTCAGCCACAAACTGCCTTCCATTATCAGACACGAGCTCTACACAAACCCCATGCTGAGCAAATACCCGCCGCATGATCTCGATGGTGTTCATAGTTGTAATTGATTTCATTGGGTGTACTTCTGGCCATTTTGAAAATGCGTCAATCATAATGAGGTACATTTGTCCCAGGAATGGTCCTGCGAAATCAACATGTACTCTTTTCCACGGACCAGAAGGCCATTTCCACGGATTACCCTCAGCACGAGTCGGCATTGGCTGAGTAGCCTGACAAGCCGAGCACCCTTGCACAGTGTTTTCAATATCTTGATCGATATTCGGCCACCACACATGCAAGCGAGCTAATCCCTTCATCCTAACAATCCCCGGATGCCCACCATGTAGCTCTTCTAAGATTTGAGTCCTATATCTAGACGGTATTACCACCCTGGCACCCCATAGAAGACATCCCTCTTCAATTGAAAACTCACGCTGACGGCTATGGAAGGGTTTCAGTTCCTGTGCTATGTCCTCAGAGTCTGGCCATCCATTTCCTGTGTAATATAAAGCTCTAGCCAGTACAGCATCATGCAAAGTTTCCCTTGCAACAGATTTCGCAGTTACAGGAAGAGAGTTCACCTGGTGCCTGTTAAATGCAGTTGCTTCTTGTGTCCAGTTTACAAGCTTATCTGATGCATCGGAGTCACAATCTGGTAAAGGCAACCATGAGAGTGCATCAGCATTTCCATTGTCACTTGAACGATGTAATTCGATGTCATAATCATAAGCTGCTAACTGTATAGCCCAGCGTTGTATTCTTGCAGCTGCAAGGACTGGAATGCCCTTCCTGTGTCCCAGAATGTATGACAGTGGTTTGTTATCTGTAATAAGGGTGAATTTACGACCATGTAAATATTGATGAAACTTCCGTAGTCCAAAGATGATTGCCAAACCCTCACGCTCAATTTAGGAATAGTTACGTTCAGTGGGTGTTAACATCCTTGATGCATAAGCAATTGGTCTCTCTCCGTTACTGGTGATATGGGAAAGCACTGCTCCAAGTCCTTTGGGTGATGCATCTACTGCCAACGTCACAGGTTTACTCAAATCATAGTGCACTAATACTCCTGTTTCAGTGGTCAGCATTTTTTTTATCTCGGAAAAAGCTCTTTCACACTCTACTGACCAATGCCATTTTCTGTCTTTATGCAGTAATTCAGTGAGAGGCGCTGCGACTGATGAGAGATTTGGCACATAGCGACGGTAATGGTTTACCAGCCCCAGGAAGGATTGCATTTCAGACCTTGATTCTGGCCTTGGTGCATCCGTGACTGCTGCAATGGCATCCTCCGTCATATGGATACCCTCTTCATCCACAATGAAACTCAAATATTTCAAGGAGGGCTTCATAAATTCACATTTCGACAAATTACATTTCAACCCATTGATGAGCAACCGCTCAAGTACCTTTTCAAGATTGTGTAAATGTTCAGCTTCGGTTCTCCCAGTAAGACTAATATCATCTATGTTGCATCCACAAGGTACTCCTTGCAGAACTTTATCCATTAAAGACTGAAAAAGTTGTGGTGCTGCTGAGACACCATATGGTAAACGGGTATATCTGTACAAACCAAGTGGTGTGTTGATTGTGACATATTTCCTAGATTCCTCATCTAATTCCACTTGCTGATAAGCTTGTGATAAATCTAACTTTGAGAAAGTTTTTCCACCGTTCAGTCGCTGGTAAAGTTCATCTGGATTTGGCATTGGATGTTCAGGGTTTTCCACATAACGATTTATGGTGACCTTGAAGTCACCACAGATCCTAATAGAACCATTGTCTTTTGAAACTGGCACTATCGGTGCCGCCCACTCACTATATTCAACTTTCTCAATAATTCCTTCCAATTCTAGTCTTTTAAGTTCTGCATTCACAGCATCCCTGATTGCATAAGGAACTGTCCTCGCTTTATAAAAAATTGGTTTTGCATCCTTTCTTACACGAATATGAGCCTTTATATTCTTGGCTGTACCCAGTTTACCATCAAAGACATCACCATATTTCCTTAACAGTTCTTCTAACTTTGAGGTTTTCAGAGTACCAGAATATAAATGATTTACAGCTAACTTTTTCCAGTCAAATTTAGCAAAATGCAGCCAGTCCCTACCGAATAAGGCAGGTCCATTCCCCTGTACCACATACACTGGCACTTCCTCCACTCTGTGTCCATGAACTTCCCTAGTTATGTAACACATCCCGACAACTTATATTTTTTCTCCCGTCATGGTTTTCAGCACAATATCGCTGGATTGAAGTACTGTATTTTTCAGATGTTTAGCATAGAACTCCTCATTAATCAGTGACACAGAAGCTCCTGTGTCCAATTCCATATCAATTGGTATCCCATTTAATTATTATTATTATTATTTTTATTATTATTATTATTATTATTATTATTATTATTATTATTATTA
>NC_090749.1:51311274-51313774 GCF_036898095.1 Palaemon carinicauda | reverse complement strand
TGGTCCTCTATGGTTCTATCTTAGGTGGAGAAGGGGCTTGGACGCTGATCATATGTATGTATGGTCAATCTGAAGGGCATTGTCACTGTCTCTTTCCTCTGCCATTCATAAGCGACCTTTAAACCTTTAAACAAGTTTAACTAAACTTTCAAAAATATTTAGAAGAAAGAGATCATACACAAAGGTAAAAAAAAAAGTCGTCTATACTGAAGGACCAACCAACAGACAGACAAACAATCAGAAAAGTAAACAAACTGACAGACGAAGAGGAAAATATGGAATATATATTTTTTACGAATTTAATCCCCTAACTTAGAAGCTCAAATCTAATATTTACTTCTTTTTAGAAAACTGAAAATTTCATATCGTTGACTTCCTGATAAATATACCATCAACAAATGTAGTCGATCATAAAAGAAAATATCTTTTTATGGATATAAACCACTATCTTAAAAGCTCATATCTGATATTTAATTATTTTTAGTAAACAAAATTTTATATATTGATTTCCTGATATATAACCATAGGTGAAACTTCACTGTTATAAAATCGTAACACATTGAAATACTAAAATCTTGCGTGAACCTCATCATTAATCATTTAATTCTCAATCAAAAATCATCTAAAACTTATATCAAGTAATTTACAATAAATCCCCATCATCTAAAAACTTGATTATTTAAAATTTCATAACGAATAAGATTCATTACATTCAACAACTGACTATTTAAGGCACTTATCAACTTTGAGAAAGCTTTGATTCTGTCAAAATTTAAGGCACTTATTAACTTTGAGAAAGCTTTGATTCTGTCAAAACTTCAGCAGTAATGAAAGCCCTTAGAACGATAAGAGATAGTTGCATCACCATTTAAATATATACTTGATAAGTACAAACTTTATTCACCATCACAAATCATCTGTTGTAATAATTCATCCAATTAAAAACTCCTTGCAAAGTTGAAAATATCATTAAATATGGAATTAATTTGATTAATAATAAGCTCCCATTGCTTCATGCCATTAATAATTGCCAAAAAAAAAAATAATAAGATAATTGTTGATATTTAAACTCTACTGAAATGAAACGAAAAGTAAATTTCAAAAATAAAACCATATTGATATTTCAACTCAATTGAAATGAAACGCATAAAATCTCTCAAATCTCTCAGCACTGCAATCGCCTTGAAGGATTTAACCCAAAAGAAATTCCTTTGGTCATAACAAAAATCCTATTTCCTCTTCAGGACGCGTCGCCTCCTTCCAACTTGACATGTGACGTGCAGGGAGGGGGGGGGGGGTTATGGCTCCTGGATTTAGAGAGTGTTGGCATGACTCTTCAATATTCTCTATTATTTGGTGAGATTGACAGTAAGTAAGATTTTCATGTTCATGATTGTTTATTTCCTTGGTTACGATAGTGACGGTAATTGCTATATATTTATGTATGAGTCATTCATCAAGGTGAAGTTTATACATTACTAAAAGGGTTAAAGGGAGAATAGCTTATGTTATTTAGATTGGCCTTATAAATATGGAAATATATAGACAATTGTTAAGATGAGCATTACGTAACGCTTGTTTAAGATAAAAAACTTACAACCATATTCATATTTGATTAATGTATTTTGGATGATAACTCATTGCATTTGAAGTTTCAAAATTTCTTACACCCAAACACACACACATGGCAATACGCAAACCCTTTTGACCACGATGATATATACATACATATATATGTACATGTGGTAATTTTCTACACTTATAAAATAACATACATTGAATAACAATAAAGTCATAAATAAATTAAACAAAGGCTAAAATGCAGTATATCAACATCACTGCATATAAGTTCAAATAGACACATGAAAAATCTATTCATAGCAATACCCAATAAGTGAAGAACATTGGTGGAGTATAGATTTGGAACTCAACCCCCCCCCCCCCCACAACATAAAAATGGAGCATATCCTCCATTAATGGAGAGGGCAAATCAAATCAATTTTCTGTTACTGGTGATAAAAAACTAAATGGTGGGGAACTGCTTAGCAGTACAGAGTACTTAGTAAGGAATATTTCATGTAGAGGATAAGTACTAGAACAGTGGTTCTTAACCTGGGGGTCGTGACCCCCGGGGGGTCGTTTGGGATTTCTTAAGGGGTCACAAAGGGTTCTGGAGAATAATTTATTTCTCATATACATTATACACGTATTTGAAATAGCCAGTAGGGCTTTTACCAGTTTGATGAGTACAACACTGGTCACAAGTTGGGTGGTCTGCCGCTCCACATGTCTCTTTCACTCACTGTATGCTTCATCGGTATGCTTTGGCAATGAACACTCTCCCACCTGGACTTCAAGAAGTGCTTACGATGTTGTAAAGATTGTGAACCATATGCGAGGAAGTGCAACAACTTCAAGGATTTTTAAATTGCTATGTGAAGAAATGGGTGCTGAATTTTCTATTCTACTAATTCATACAGAGGTACGTTGGCTCTCACGC
>NC_090749.1:51298774-51303774 GCF_036898095.1 Palaemon carinicauda | reverse complement strand
TGAAGCTAAGCTGTGGGAGGTGTTGTGTTCAGAAGTGTGGGGGAGGGGGGTGTAGAGAATGAGGGGTGTACTCAGACGCCCTCCCCCACCCCCACCTCTGCAGAATGCCTGTGAATGGGATGAAAAAGCGATTATTCATATCAATATCAAATTGGTCGCAGACGGTTGCTTCTGTCACAGCGGGAATGCCAGTTATGAAGGAGACTACAGCGCCTCTGGAATGGCTGGGATTTGATATGCAATGCTAAATTGGTTTAGAGTCCTTCAATCATCATCTGGATATTCAGAAGAGAAAATATCAGCGGAAACAGAAACACTAATTCAAACGTTTCGACATTTCAAATGTCATCATCAGTGCTACCTGAAGTAAAGATAAAAGAAACGAAACAATTTCGAATTAAAAATCACATCAAATAAGTAAAGAATTATTAAAAAAGACCAACTAAAATCAGTCTCTTACGAAAAGGGGGGACAAGAGAGTTATTACAATTGAGGCCAGGACTAAAATATTCCATGTGATGAGATTCAAAAATTCTTAAGTCCCTTACTGAAGAACTAGAGTCGACTCTCTTAAAATGCCCACTACCCAAAATGAACTTAGATAATTCCGAGTGTTCCCTAACAACTGAGAGGGAGAACCACAAACGAAGAAATAGGTGAAGTACAACACAGTATTCTATTAGTTTTATTCCAGCTGTCACCAGATTATGGAATGATTTTCCTAATCAGGCAGTTGAACTTCAGAAATTTAAACTTTCAGAGAATATTTTTTATGTTGAATAGGAAAAATAAGAGTCTATAGTATATAAGTGAAACATCTATTTCAACGTTGTTACTGTGCTTGGAATGTTTTACATTAATTATTCATTACTTCTCATATAGTTTATCTATTTCCTTGTTTCCTTTTCTCGCTGGGCTATTTTTCTCTGTTGGAGCTCTTAGTCTTAAAACATCCTGCTTTTCATCAGAGTTGTAACTTAGCTGATGATAATAACATTAACAATATCAATAACTATAACAATGATAATGATAATAACAACAATAATAAGGATGGTAATGTGAACCCAAGAGCAGGAATAGAAACAAACAAATGGTGATATGAAACCAGAATAATAAACAATAAATAAAAGACAAAAGAGTATAGACAGGAGTCAAGAGTGGGGTGAGTAACCACAATAACTTCATGAAATAAAAGGTCAACAATAGGAACAAAAGACACGATAAGGAGAGAGAGAGAGAGAGAGAGAGAGAGAGAGAGAGAGAGAGAGAGAGAGATTATCACTAATTCGCATTTATATGCTTATTATATATTTTTTTCTATATGAAAACGAATTAATATCGAGATAAACTTAAAATAACCAAAGTGTTTTGAACCCAGAAGTAGGAATATGAACCTCGAACATGGGAATGAACCACAAGTCTGAGTAAGGAAACTTGCGTATGTATATAATATCTAGGGGAAATTATTATTATTATTATTATTAGTAGTAGTAGTAGTAGTAGTAGTAGTAGTAGTAGTAGTAGTGTTACTAGCTAAACTACAACCCTAATTGGGAAAGCAAGATGCTATGAACCCTATAAGGGCTCCAACAAGGAAAAACAGCCCAGTGAGGAAAGAAAAAAAAGGAGACAAAATAGCGCCTAAGTGTACCCTCATTTCAAGAGAAATTTTGTCCAAGACACTGGAAGGCCATGGCACAGTACAGAGGGTATGGCACTATCCAAAAGACCCAGATATGAAGCAGGAACCACATAAGTAACCACATGATATTTAGATGAATAGGCCTAAAAGGTAAGGAGATTTGAAATAGGGACCACTATTATCATGGAGGAACAGGAACAATATTTGCAAAATACAAATACCAACAACAACAAAAATGCAGCCGTTTCCAGTCCACTGCAGGACAATTGACAATGACATGTTTGTTTATTTCTTTGTTTCCTTTCCTCCCTGGGCTATTTTCCTTGTTTTTCCAACTAAGGTTATAGCCTAGCTTGTAATAATAATAATAATAATAATAATAATAATAATAATAATAATAATAATAAGCAAACATTTCACAAATTTAAGGTTATATATATATATATATATATATATATACACACACACATACAGCAACCAAATACCCTTAATTATCCCGGAATAAGTTGACGCCAGCAAAGAAATAAAAAAGCGTTACAACACTACGGTGTAAACCATTCAAGTCACAAGAAAATTAAAACAAAAACAAAAATGCTTAAATTAAAATTAGAACACCCCCAACAAGAACCTCGTACGAACCACTCATTACTCCTCGTTTATTTACATTCCTCCTCCCCCACCTCCTCCTCCTCCTCCTCCTCCTCGGAAACTTTGGCAGAACTTCGTCCCAAATGCTTCCGCTTGATGAGACAGGTTGACAACTTTAAGAACACGTAATGAGAGGACGCACCTTCATGTTCGGGAAAATGCGCCAGTTTTTAATCCCTATTTTTGGTGTGAATGAGAGAGAGAGAGAGAGAGGAGAGAGAGAGAGAGAGCTTTGATGAGGCTAAAGCTGACTTGTCTTTTTGTATATCACTGTCTTTAGTAGATGAAAAACTAATAAGAAGAGAGAGAGAGAGAGAGAGAGAGAGAGAGAGAGAGAGAGAGCTTTGATGAGGCTAAAGCTGACTTGTCTTTTTGTATATCACTGTCTTTAGTAGATGAAAACTAATAAGAAGAGAGAGAGAGAGAGAGAGAGAGAGAGAGAGAGAGAGCTTTGATGAGGCTAAAGCTGACTTGTCTTTTTGTATATCACTGTCTTTAGTAGATGAAAAACTAATAAGAAGAGAGAGAGAGAGAGAGAGAGAGAGAGAGAGAGGGAGAGAGAGAGAGAGAGAGAGAGAGAGAGTTAATAGGATTTTGGATGTCTCAAAGATTTTCTAGTCCATCTGTAGAGACTACATGCTCTTTGGTAGAGTAATTTAGTTTAAGCATTTAGAGTTCTTATGATTTTGTATAACTTACTTTTGAACTCTTTTACCATGTTATTGTTTACTACATCCGCTGGAAATCTATTCCAAGTACTTGTTATCTTATATGTAATGAAATTGCATTATTGAGTGGTGTTGTATCTTTTTCATTCTAGTTTGTATCCGTTGCCTGAGGACAGATTTGTGCTAAGCGTTAATAGATTCTTGTAATCTAAATTTGTTATTCCTTTGTAGATCAAGTAAGTTCAGAAGTTCCATATTTCCTTCTATATCCAAATTGCCTTAGTGTTGGAACTAATATCGTTTCCAGAGGCCGTGTAATAGTGTTTTTTTTTTTTTTTAATAACTCCTAAAATAACTGATGGATTTCCATGATATCAAAGCAGGGAGAGCTTCATACAATGGCCTAATTTTGGGAAATACTGTGCATTGCCAATTAAGTTTCATTACCTTTTTTACTTAAGAAAATGAGGCTAAAGCCAGTCTTAGCCACCCACACATTTGCAAAAGTGATGACGTCCCTCAGTGATGTTGTTATAACGTTTCTTCCCCTGTACCTCCCATCCCCCGAATTGTTAAACGCCTGTTTAACTCCATTGATAATTGTCATATGACCTACCCCAAGCAATACGAAATTCTTTGTCAGTAAAAGTTCAGCATACCTGGTAATGTGATTCGTGACTTTAAACTTTACCTAAACTCAAGACCAAGGTTTTATATCTTCCCCACTCACTTACATTGAAGATCAAGAATGAGACTTATGACAGGAGACGAAAGAAGCCACGCTAACCCTACACTTCGCACTTCAAGCGAGTGTTGGTAAAGCAATAGAAATATAGTTTTCTTTAGGTTGAGCCGTAGGACTCATTCTTCCAAACAACACAGGTTACTCGATACTTTAATTGCCAGGAAGAAAATGACAGAGAGCATTGTTTGATATAATTTATCATATCAATTTCACCAGAGAGAGTAGCTTGAATTCCTTAGAAGGTAGACTTCTAAAAGATGTTTCATTTAAGAGCATTGACATCGGCTATTTGATAAATTTTGAAATCATATATATATATATATATATATATGTATATATATATATATATATATATATGTGTGTGTGTGTGTGTGTGTGTGTGTGTGTTCATACATACATAAGATTTATTATATTTCAACCTATAGTTTTATATATTTATTAACGTTATAAGTACCAGTACCTATTTTTGTTACTTAAAAGGTATGTGACAAATATCATTGCGACTTTGTCACTGGAATTATACCAGACTTCAATTAATGAACCAATCAACCTTACTTTGAGAAATCCATTGACATTGTCTACATGCCAAGCTGATATACTCGTATCAAAGTATTCATTAGCTTTGCTTTTCCAAAATAATGTTATCACCAATTGCTGGAAACCATAGATTTATGAGGGATGAAAAAAAAAAAAACAAGAAATGGACACTTATACATTTTACTCATCATCACTCTCGAGGAAAAAAAATGTTTTCTATTTCTACTAATGTTCTTATTCTATTTTTTTTTTTTTTTATTTCTTAGTCTCAAATCTAAAATTTGTTGGAGTCCGAGTAGAATATCTCTCAGTGTGATTCCACACCCCTGTTTTAAACCTCTTCTATTATGTTTGATAATTTGTGTTAACCATCTAATCATTATCTACCGCCATAAAATATTTTATTGCTCTTCCGGCTCATTTTATATGCGCAGTACACAGTCTTTTCTAACAGGGATTTACTCGGTAGCCTAATAACAATGGGAATGAAGGAAAGAAGGCAAGAAAGAAGGGTGGGGATGGGGAGAGTACTAGGATAGCCATAGGTGAAAACACCGAAGGAGGGTTGGGGGAACCTCTGCGTCACAGTTACGTGATTAAGTAACACTTCTTCGAAACGCTCTGAAGGAAGGGAAGAAGTTCCTCTTTTTTCTAAGAGTAAACGGGTTAATTAAGCACATCTGTCAATTCATTGTACTTCCAAAAATTAGGCCAATGTTTGAAACATTCATTACTGTAGTTTCATGGAAATTCATAAGCC
>NC_090749.1:51278774-51293774 GCF_036898095.1 Palaemon carinicauda | reverse complement strand
ATGAACTATTATTATTAAAGGCATAGAGATTTACCAACCTAATAAGTAAAACTTGATTACTATAGAGCAGACCGTATGAATTCGGGAGACAAAATACATATTAAATCTTACTCATAAAATATAAACAAGAAATTAAAACATCAGAAATTACAATCTATCATAAACAGATGTTTAAATTTCATATATCGAATATATGCTGCTTAAATAAAATCTTGAAAACAGAAAATTACTCAAAATCAGATAACATGTCAGATGAATCTCTAGCCAAAACATAAATCTCCATTTGTTTTAAAAGCAATACATTCAAAAAACATATGCTGTATAGTTAGAATAGTGTACGCCATGATCACTAAAGTTTTACTAATCAGGGCCACCCATATAAGATCTGTTTGCAGTGACGATCAGGATAAAATCTTCCACCATCTCCAATCCGCACTGGCCAACGTTTGGATGAAAACTGGTCAAAGTCAAGATATGAATGAACATATCTGAGGACTTTCTTATGCAGTGGACTAGAAACGGCTGCATTTGTTGCTGTTTTAAAGTAGTGTTACTCTAACTAGGAACAATTTCGTGAGGTGGGCACATTGAAAAGTCATGGGTTTCTTTTACCTTTGATCCAACTTTAAGAGCCATCACACAACGTCTGTACTAATGGTCTACTCGTGATCTTGGATGAAGCCGGTTCTTGTTGCCGGGTTAGAGAAATAATCTCATTTCCCTATTTGAGGTATACCAATACCTCTATGATGAACGAAGTGCCGTCTTTCTAACTATGTAGTACATAAATAATTCTGAAAAAATAAATTCACAGACTAATACCCAATGATTTATTTCGTGTTGAAAAATTATAATGGAGATTTAAAGGTTTAAGATTTCTAGGTCACCTATGAATGGAAGAGGCAAGGGAGATTAACCATATAAACATAATGATCAATGCCTTAGCCCACTCTCCACCCAAACTAAGACCAGGGAGGTTCAGGAAATGGCTGCTGATGACTCAGAAAGGTAGCCCTTACAGGCTAACCAAACCCCCCGAATATTTAGCTCAATAGGATGGTGAGGTAGGAGAAACAACATAAAACTATCGAGCTTGAGCGGGACTCGAACTCCAGTCCGGCAAATTGTTAGGTAGGGACGTTTTCAATTTTTTGTTAGACCAGCTTTAAATCCACGCATATAAATCCCTCTGTCCATTCCGGGTTTATAATCAATTCTATCCTTCAATCATTCATCAACAGTCTAATTCAGGTTTCTCAAAGTTTCAATTACCCTTTCCAAGAAAGTAGTCCCGTTCCTCAAAGATCTTTGATGTATTATATACTTCAAGTTTTGATAAAAGAATTAAATTATTCCTTCCTATGAAATACACAGCCCCTCCTAGGATCTCGTACCAAACGCTTTCTTTAAGTCATTTCTAGGTTTAGGTTTTCCATTAACCTACACCGATTTAACTTTACATATACACTTACATCTTTTGATTTATAAGATCTTTGAATTCATCTTCAGTTCATTAAAGAGGATTCTCTCGCCAACCAGCAAACTGATTATTATTATTATTATTATTATTATTATTATTATTATTATTATTATTATTATTATTATTATTATTAATTCCAAAGCTACAATCATACTTGGAAAAGCACGATGCTATAAGTCCAGGGGCTCCAACATGGAAAATAGCCCAAATGAAGAAAGGAAACAAGGAAAAAATAAAATATTTCAAGAACAGTATCAATATTAAAATAAATATTTCATATAGAAACTATAAAAACTTGAACAAAACAAGAGGAAGTGAAATAGGATAGAATAGTGTGTCCGAGTGTACCCTCAAGCAAGAGAACTCTCTTTAAATTATTTGTAGGAACTTGATTTTAGATACCATATTTTTATCTCCACCAAGTTATTTAAATAGTTTTTTAAATTCTAAGATGCCAGACTGTTCATATTCTTCAACATCTGTTAGAGTGATTCATTTTCAAAGCTTGAGAATTCTATTAGTTCAGACAGCTTTGATATTCTGAATCTTCAATTCTTACTAGCCTCATTTATCATTCATATCTTTCAATCTCAAAAGGAATTTCCTTTTTAAAAGAAATATTCGACGAGAAAACACACTATCAAAGTGGGATTCGAGTCACACTCAACCTCTATAGCTTCTAGTAGTGTCTGCAACCTCACTATCCTTGTGAGCTGTGGATGAGAAGGTTCGGGAGAGTCAAAAGGTCTATCTGCTGAGTCATCAGCAACCATTGGCTGGTCATCCCTGGTCCTAGCTTGAATGTAGAGAGGGCTTGGGGGCTGATCATATCTATATACTAATGTATATATTAGTGCACGTAACCTGTCAAAAATGATGGCTAAATATTTAAATAAATATGCGCACGCACACGCACAACCCCTCTCATAAGTCTCACCAGGGTATGACTACTCCCTTTCCACAACCCAAGGGAGATGAAGAGCAGGGTGTTACCGGAAATGAATATATAAGAAATAGATATTTGCGTCAATTAGCGTAGGAGGAGATGATGATGATGATTATTTTCATATATAGGGCCTATATATATATATATATATATATATATATATATATATATATATATATATATATATATATATATATATATATATATATATATATATATATTCATAAAATAAAGTCACATAATCTTTATTATATAAGGAGAAGGTCAGTGTTTAGGACTCTAGGCCATTGTCCTGCTAGGGCACCGCCAGTTTCCTGGGCATTTCATGTCCGACTCATAAAACCTATAAAGGAACATATCACGCGCAATCCTTAATCCTAGTTGATAGGACTCGTTCGCATCCGTAATTAGCCTCCATTGAAGGGAAATCGATTTCCATGCTAGAGGAGTCAAAGACCTTCGCAGTTGAGTACGTTTCGCTGGAATGTCCGTCCAAAGGGGGCGTTCATCCACACTTGCTGAGGCATTATGGCTCAGCCGTTCCAGGCAAGTCATTCGGGATTCCAGTTCCGTCATCACTGGAGCATATCTTAGTCCTTATCTTTTACGGTTGATGTTATTATTGTTAAAGTTTTCTTTTTTTAAGTGATTATATTATTACTTGTATATGCAACCCGTCAAAATGAAGGGTACCTATTTGAATAGATGAGCACACACGCATATACAAACAAACTATCAAACTTCTCCCTCTTTCCTAAGTACCTCTTGAACAGGGTATGACTACTCCCTCTCCTCCCTTACCCGAGAGATGAGAAAAGCTCGTTTAGCCATACATTTGGCAATATATAAACTAGTGTGCGTGCATATATATATATATATATATATATATATATATATATATATATATATATATATATATATATATATATATATATATATATATATATATACTTGTATATGCAACCCGTCAAAATGAAGGGTACCTATTTGAATAGATGAGCACACACGCATATACAAACACACTATCAAACTTCTCCCTCTTTCCTAAGTACCTCTTGAACAGGGTATGACTACTCCCTCTCCTCCCTTACCCGAGAGATGATAAAAGCTCGTTTAGCCATACATTTGGCAATATATAAACTAGTGTGCGTGCATATATAACGGATTTTGAGCGAAGCAAAAAATCTATTTTTGGGTGAGAGAGCCATGTCGTCCTGATGGAAGTTCCTATAGGGTAGCTTCCTAGGGTATATTACAACTACGGCGATATTCCCAGAGAATTTACCTTAAGGTACCAGAATTCTAACTCCTCGAGCGAGTATCCCTCGTGAAAGGGATATCGCGACATATCAGAGGACGTATTCTAGACACGTCACATGGCAATCTACTACCTAAATAGAGATTCGTCTCGTAAGAGGGAGATTGACGAGATACGAATTCGGGAAGAAAAAGGGGGGAGCCGCTCCCAAGGCCTCCCAATCCCCCGATTCGTATGCGTGTCTGGCGCCAATCCTGGCGCCATCTGTATTCCTTGTAGCGTACACGAGGTGCTACAGATACTGTATGTAGGGAGGGGTCCTACAGTCCTTTCTTAGAAAGGCAAGGGCGGGTCCATCAGGACGACATGGCTCTCTCACCCAAAAATAGATTTTTCGCTTCGCTCAAAATCCGTTTTTTGGGCTCAAGCCATGTCGTCCTGATGGAAGTGTACCAGAGCATTACTGTATCTGTGGATTCTCAGAACGTGCCGTACTCCCCGGAGATATTTATTCCCGGTCGACTAGACCTAGAGACCTAAGATGTTACCGTTATACATCTTTTCAACTAACTATAAACTATGTTAGAGCTTCCTGCCCCCTACAGGGAAGAGTCCTACTAGACTCTGGAAAGTCTCGAAGAGTACATATATCTATGTATGAATCTCAGGCAAGCTAATATAGTGGCCTCGCCCTATATTAGGTAAAGCATAGTTTGTATAGAACTACTGCGTCAATATATTGACCAGTCATCCGCACAATACTTGTATTGGACAAAGGTTTATATCCGCATAGGAAGAAACTAATAAAACCGCCCTCGTCCCTTTATGGGACGGAGTCCTCCCATTAGGGGACTTACATAAACCAATGCAACATAGCTTGCAAAACAGAACAATTCTATCAGAATTATCCCAGATAAGATACATAGAATTTAAATGCTCAATTATACCAATAAATTGACACAGGTGAAAGAGACGCAAGGTTCTCAAGAACAAGTTTATTGACAGATAATAAACAGACAGGTTAACAACAAATATATATATTTATATAAAAGGGGATAACCCAAAACTTTAAGCATAAGTATGATAGTAAACAGAACTTGTTTATCTGAAAGAAAAACCATTAAACACCACTTTAATGAGATACCAAGGTATCAAGTCATAAAAAATCTGTATTACAAATCAATCACATTAGCGTTAGAAACGCTTGGCACACATGTCTGAACTTATGCGAGGTTCACCTTTAAAGGAAGGAACAGTCTGTATGGGCACTTGGTGCCCTCATTTTAGTTTGTAGTACAGTATGTACCTACACACTCACCCTGGACTTAATCGTCCCAATTAAGATCACTGTTCCTCGCAGAGTTAAACAGTAGGGTTAACTACACGACCCACTGCTACCACAGATCTCTTAAGTTCCTCTACTTGCTTCGCATAGTGGCGAAAGAACACCCTGGAAGATTTCCAGCCCGTGTATGAACGGAGATGTTCAAAATCCATACAATTAAAGAAATTTAGGGATGAGGCAACTTTCCTCGGATCGTGACCTGCGGGTGTACTGTCAGGATCCGCTCTGCGAATAAAATATGTCATTTTCGCTCTGAGTTGATTCAGAGATAAATTTGAGCCTGATGTTTCTCCCCTGAATAGTTGACTACCCTTGAAGTCTGAAGTTCTACGAAGATAGACCTTTAGGCATTCTACTGGACATAGAGATGCATCTTCTTTCAGAGGGCAGATTCTCCAGGGACCCCACCTGTTGGTGGGTAACTCATTCTTGGCGAGAAACGTAGGATCCGGAAACAGGTTCAGCTCCCCCCCATCCAGGAACTGAACACGACCTGCCTCTCTCGAGAGGGCTACGATCTCACTAACCCTGGCCCCGGACGCGAGTGCAAATAGGAAAATAACTTTTTGCGTTAAATCCTTTAACGCACATTCTTCATTGCTCAACAGGGAGGCGAAATGAAGAACTTTGTCTAAAGACCATGAAATGGGCTTTGGAGGTGCTGAAGGTCTGAGCCTAGCGCAGGCTTTCGGAACTTTATTAAAGATCTCGTTACCTAGGTCGATCTGGAAGGCAAATAAAATGGGTCTCATCAAAGCCGATTTACATACTGAAATCGTGTTAGCTGCCAATCCTTGGCCATGGAGGTGGATGAAGAAAGATAAGCAGAAGTCTGTTGAGATCTCCTGCGGATTCTTTGCCTTTACAAAGGCCACCCACTTTCTCCAAGATGACTCATATTGCCTTCTAGTCGATTTGCACTTGTATTCCTCTAGGAAGTCTATGCTAGCTCTCGAAATCCCGAAACGCTTTCTCACCGCTAGGGCGAGAAAATCATGAGCTGCAGGGTCTGGGTTTTCTGTAATGAAGCGCAGACAGTCGACTTCTGGACTCGCTGGGTCAGAACTGGATGTGGTAGCGGCACGAACTTCATCTGTAGTTCCAACGCCAAGGGGAACCACATACTGTTCGCCCACTTGTGGGCCACTATTGCCGCTACCCCCTTGAAGGATCTCAGTTTGTTGAGGACCCTCAACAGAAGGTTGTGAGGAGGGAACAGATAAATCCTGGACCACCTGTTCCAGTCGAGGGACATTGCGTCCACTGCTTCCGCTAAGGGGTCCTCGTACGGGGACACGTACAGGGGCAACTTCTTGTTGTCTTTCGTCGCAAAGAGGTCTATTTGCAGTTCTGGGACTTGATTCAGAATGAAGGAAAATGATCCTGCGTCTAAGGACCATTCCGACTCTATCGGTGTGAACCTGGATAGAGCGTCCGCTGTCACATTGCGGACTCCTTGAAGGTGAACTGCCGACAGGTACCACTTCTTCTTTTCTGCCAATCGGAAAATGGCTAACATCACTTGGTTGAGAGGTGGTGACCTCGACCCTTGTCGATTCAAGCATCTCACAACCACCTCGCTGTCTGTCACCAATCTTATGTGGATCGAGTGACGCGGGGAGACTTTCTTTAAGGTAAGGAGCACTGCCATAGCTTCTAGAAAGTTTATATGAAAGGTCCTGAATAGCTTGGACCAAGTCCCCTGGACTTTTTTCCGATGAGAGTGACCTCCCCATCCCTCCTTTGAGGCGTCTGAGTGAATCGTCATCGACGGGGGAGGTGGCTGAAGAAGAACCGACTTCTTTAGATGTCTGGCTTGGGACCAAGGTCTGAGAAGAGTACGTAGCCGAGGCGGCACTGGTCTTCTCAGGTCTCTTCGCGCGTTTGATGCATACCTTCTCCAAACTCCGGTTGCATCCTTTAGCTGTGCTCTTAGCACTGGGTCTGTCACTGAAGCAAACTGGAGAGAGCCTAGTACCCTCTCCTGTTCGCGTCTTGATATCCATTTGGAATCTAGAAGTCTCTTGACAGAGCCCGCTATCTCCTTCCTTTTCTTCATTGGGATGGAGAAACTGTGGGACAAAAGGTCCCAGTGGATTCCCAGCCACTGGAACTTTTGGGATGGAGAAAGTCGAGACTTTTTCTTGTTGATCTTGAAGCCTAGGTACTCTAGGAACTGGATCACCTGACTGGAAGCTTGTAAGCATTCGGTCTCGGATGCTGCCCACACCAGCCAGTCGTCCAGGTAGGCTACTACCTGAATTCCCTTTAGGCGTAATTGTTTGAGAGCTGCGCTCGCAAGCTTCGTGAAAATCCTTGGGGCTATGTTTAGCCCGAATGGCATGGCTCTGAAGGCGTACAGTTTCCGTTGTAGCCTGAACCCTAGGTAGGGGGAGAGTCGACGGCTGATCGGGATGTGCCAATAGGCGTCTGATAAGTCTATAGAGACTGAGTATGCCCTCTTGGGCAGTAAGGTCCTTATGTGTTGCAGTGTTAGCATCTTGAATTTGCAATTCACTATGAACTTGTTGAGTGGTGACAAGTCCAGAATGACTCTGAGCTTTTCCGAGTCTTTCTTGGGAACACAAAACAGCCTCCCTTGGAATTTGATGGACTTCACCTTTCGGATCACATTTTTCTCCAACAGTTCTTGAACGTACTCCTCCAAAATGGGGGTGGAGTGTTGGAAAAACCGAAGGCATGGGGGTGGAGTGCTGTACCAGCTCCAACCCAGTCCATTCTTGAGTAGGCTTTGGGCCCAGGGATCGAAGGTCCAGCGATCCCAAAATTTCATTAGTCTCCCTCCTACCGGTATCGTTTCACTTGGACTGCCGTCCTGAGGTCTTGCCTCCTTGACCACGACCACCTCTGAATCCCCTTCCCCTTGAGGGGCGCCTAGACGAGCCTCTGGCTGCTCCTCTAGGCTTTGCACGAAAGGAAGAAGACTGTCCTTCGAACGTTGGGGTGAATGTGGTTGACTGACCTGGCACAGCCTGGGGTACCCACTGAAAAGTAGTCGGGGTTTGTGCCACCATCTGGGGCACTGGAGGCAAAGGCAATTGCAGTTGTTGTTGCTGTCTATAAGGCTTGGCTGGCCGAGACGGTAGCCTAGTCCTCATATTCTTCCTCTTAGGTTGAGGACCCTCATCCGGGGAAGATTTTCTTTTGATAGCCAGGCCCCACTTCTGGAGAAGGTTTCTATTCTCCACGGCGGCCTTATCAACAACCTCTTTGACCACATCGGTAGGGAAAAGGTCTTTTCCCCAAATGTTGGAGGATATTAACTTCCTTGGCTCGTGTCTCACCGAAGCCCCGGTGAACACGAACTCCCTGCAAGCTCTCCTTGCCTTGACGAAGCCATAAAGGTCCTTCGTCACTGTGGCTAGGTGAGACTTAGCCACAACCATGAACATTTCATGGACCTTAGGGTCACTTGCCATCGTCTCAAGAGTAGTCTGATGAGACATTGAGGCAGCCAGTCTTTCTTTTGTCTCGAACTCTCTTCGTAAAAGAAATTCGGACAACTTGGGGAGGTCCTCGCCGAATTGCCGTCCGGCAATATCAGCCTCCAACTTTCCCACTGAGAATGTCAGATGGACATCCTTCCAGTCCTTGTGGTCCATAGGCAGAGCCAGCGACAAGGGTTTACACTCCTCCAGGGAGGGGCAAGGCTTGCCGGCCTCGATTGCCTTTAGGACAGCCGCAAACCCTTTTTGTAAAAAGGGGAAGGCTCTATCAGAAGAGGACACAAAAGAAGGGAGCTTCTTGCTCAATGCTGCTACCTTCGAATTCGAGAAGCCCCTCTCTTTCATCGAGGATGAAAGTAGGGCTTGAGCCTTAGCATGGTCCATAATAATGACCTCTTTCGGCTCTGTCTCCTCCCTTGAAGCTGGTTCTTTTCTCAGCCGGACATAGCAGTCCGGATATGATGCCTTGCTGGGCCAGAATTCTACCTCCTCTAGGAGAACTGAACCCAGCTTATCCGAAATGACGATCTTACCAGTCGTCATTGGCATGTGCTCAGCATACCTCCATGGGTTAGCGTCTGAGCATATGGGAAGGTCTTTCACATTGAGCCTTTTCCGGGGCCCATGTGATTCTGCTAGGGACTGCATACGCAGTTCCATTGCAGCCGCCTTCTCCTGATTCTCCTTCTGCATTTGTTGGATCATTCCAACAATCGAAGAGAGGGCCTGTCCCAGTTCTACTGGGAGACCAGCGGATGTTGAGGGGATGGGCTCCGGCATCTGAACCGGAGTAGCCGACACCTCGTCGACCCCATCCTCTGCGACATCCGGGGTTTGAACTTGATCCTGACCTTCTGCCAGGAGGTCTTCTTCCAAACCTTCGTCCACATCAGACATCCTGTCACACAACTGGATGTCTTGCATCGCATCTGCGACTTCCTCGTCCACCTGGACTAGGTCTTGGGGGATCTCCTCTTGAGGCTGGGGAATCACTGCTTCAGCTGATGCCTGGGGAAAAAGATACGCCCTCATCTTCTCACTAGGAAGATAAGGGCCAGAGGTGTTCTTCTTGAAGCCCCTTACCCAAGTACGGAGCTTTTCCCTAGCTATATCCCTTGATTCCGTCGTTCTAGGGGAATCAAAAGCCTCAGTAATCAGGTTAGTGCATACAGTACATACCTGAGGGTCCCAATACTGGAGATCATCCTTGGAGACAGCGCATGCTGCGTGTCTCCTACAACACTCATGTCCGCAGAGGTTCCTGCTACGGACATTGCAGAAAACATTTCCGCACTTCGGAGGGTCCTCCTGTAAAGAGAAAAAATTTCCATGAGTATCAAGTGAACTATGTATCACTGGATATGCATAGTATAGCATAACAATTCATAAAGGAAAGACACACACTTGTGTTTCCCTCACAACCCATTGTTGCAGCTTTCCAGATAATAAAATCAAAATTGGTTTATCTCTACTAGAGTAACCAATGCAAAGTTTCCAGAGGAAACAGGTGGAGCTCACACCTAGGCAATGATTTTAAAATCCTGGATAATAGACGGGGAAGACTCTGCTTCCTGTCTGAGGGCAACAGCAAAGGGCTGTGCAAGAAAACACAATAGTGTTAGAAGATACAGTGCTGTACCTAAACTTTTACTATAGTTTTCTTCTTACTGTATATGCTATACAGAAGAATACTAGTACAGTATAGGAGGATGTGTGCCGGCCTGCCTTTGCCGGCCGGCACACACCACAATTAGCTTTAAAGTATACTACTTAACAGCTATAGGGCGGCAGCCTTCTGGTTCAAATGCTTGTGCCGTCGGCAGTAACTGCCGGCCAGCAACAGCCAGTGTTGGCCGGCAATGACTGCCGGCCAGTAACTACACAAGGTAGTACCTAGCTGCCGGCCACACTCTTGGTGACCGGCAGACAAGGACTGACATAAGCCAGCCGGCAAAGGTACAAGACCAATGCCAGCCGGCAGCAAAAGAACCAGAAGACTACACCTGCCCGGCTGTCTGCCTCATAGGCCGGCAGCCGGGACAGGTACAGCACTAGAAGAAAATAGAATGGATGCCGGGATAAGAGTGTACACGACCCCCAAAGCCCGGCAACCGAAAGAGTGCATATAAGGAAGGGGAGAAACTTAATTCAGGCTTCCTTGACCAATGCCGTCCGGCTCTGTCGGCAGGCATGGATGAGGGACCAAGAGAGGTCCGGGCAGCACTCGAAAACATAAGGCCCTTGCCGGCCAGCATCTCAGCCGGCCGGCAATGGCCTTAGTCAATTCCACATCCCAACCTATACTAGGTCCAGAAGTAGAATGACGTACAGTACAGTAATACCCCTGCCGGCCAGCTCTGCCGGCCGGCAGGGTACAGTACAGTAATGGCAAGGCCATTACGGAGATAGAGGGGGAAGGGACAAAAGGGTCCTGCCAACCTTGCTTTAGTGACAGATCACCCGCAGCCAAGAACTCTGTCTTAGCCTAAGGGAGATCTAAGGGAAAGGGCCAGCAATACTTGCCAGCTTCCAAAGCACCAAAGCAAGGAAGGCGTTGCTATTCCCAAGGGAAGATTTTATCCTCCCCAAGAACAGCAACAGGACTTTAGTCTGGTCGATCACAAAGGGAGGAATCATACTACAGAAACCTTCGATAGTGACCTAAGGGAGCTAAGCTCCCTTTAAAAGTGTTAGGTCAGCGAGGGGAACTCTGCCCCAAGCCAGACAACACGGACCAGACTAAAAAACTCTGTTGTTCTGTCCCTCTTTGAACCAGACTTTGCTGGAACAGGAAGGTACAGTAACACCCTAGTATAGTTTTATCGAAAATAAATTCGGAAAAAACCACTTAGGGATAAGCCCAAGGCTTAAACAGAGGGAAAGGGATTGCATACCTTCTCCGAAGAAAAGAAAGCAACCGGGGAGAATAATAAAGTATACTAAGGTTCCATAAGCAATTAACCTAGGCACCAAGAGAATCGATTACCTAATTCACCGAAACTCTCACGTATACAATCTTGGAAATATTCCACACAGTCTAAATTGTATAAAATATAGCCTAAAGCTTTAATAAACTTTTAATTACACTCGGAAAAACCAAAATCATGCATTAAGTACTAGGACCAAACGACTAGGCTACATGGCCTAGCGTAGGCCAGAATGGCGAATACTTCGCCAAATAATACTAAGCACGAAAGGAAATCCTATGTAACGCTAAATAGCTAAAATTTATTAAGCAAAACAACCAGGAATGTCACTCTGACTAACTAATTTATACCTAGCGAGTGACAGTGTCCAGGACACCTCTGGTAGGCTACGGCTCTTGTATCAAAGATTAATCCTATTAATCACTCAAAATTTTACCAAGAGCCTACATTTATACATAACAGACACTATACTCAACTTATCCGAGGCCAACGAAGACGGAGAAGCCATGAAAAGCTGAATAAATCCAAGATTTGCGAGAAAAACAGGAAAAAACACCGAGTTGTTAAGCTACGCAAAAAGGAATACAGATGGCGCCAGGATTGGCGCCAGGCACGCATACGAATCGGGGGATTGGGAGGCCTTGGGAGCGGCTCCCCCCTTTTTCTTCCCGAATTCGTATCTCGTCAATCTCCCTCTTACGAGACGAATCTCTATTTAGGTAGTAGATTGCCATGTGACGTGTCTAGAATACGTCCTCTGATATGTCGCGATATCCCTTTCACGAGGGATACTCGCTCCAGGAGTTAGAATTCTGGTACCTTAAGGTAAATTCTCTGGGAATATCGCCGTAGTTGTAATATACCCTAGGAAGCTACCCTATAGGAACTTCCATCAGGACGACATGGCTTGAGCCCAAAAATATATATATATATATATATATATATATATATATATATATATATATATATATATATATATATATATATATATATATATATATATATATATATATATATATATATATATATATATATATACTGTAAGGCCAGACACTTTATCTATCATATAGGAGAGATTACCAAAAGTAATTCCACTAAACATTACCTTCCATATTGAACATAAAAGGTAATCAATATTTAATAGAGATCAACATTATAAAATTATAACCTGACACTAACATGGTTTTCCCTTACTAGAACAGTAAACCCACTCAGAAAGAAAGAATATATATATATATATATATATATATATATATATATATATATATATATATATATATATATATCCATATATATGTATATATATATATGTATATATATATATATATATATATATATATATATATATATATATATATATATATATATATATATATATATATATACATATATATATATATATATATATATATATATATATATATATATATATATATATATATATATGTATGTATTTATATATATATGTATATATATATATATATATATATATATATATATATATATATATATATATATATAAATGGGAAAAGGCACGCTAATAGATGGTTGGATATATTGGATATATATATATATATATATATATATATATATATATATATATATATATATATATATATATATATATATATATATATATATATATATATGCATACATACATACATACATACATACATATATATATATATATACATATATAATTTATATATATATACATTATGTGCTTGAATCTATAATAGATATGTATGTCGTGTAAATATGCATATACTATGTGTATATATATATATATATATATATATATATATATATATATATAAATATATATATATATTTATATATATAAATATATATATATAATATATATATATATATATATATATATATATATATATATATATATATATAAATATATATATAAATATATATATATATATATATATAATATATATATATATATATATATATATATATATATATACTGTATATATATTATGTATATATATATTATATATATATGTATATATATATATATATATATATATATATATATATATATATATATATATATATATATATATATACACATATATGTGTGTGTGTGTACATAATGTACATGCATATATCTATAAACGTATCAAGTATCTAGATGCATAAAACTATTACTCTCATATCTACTGCAATCACCATCCATCCTCTTTCATTTGCCGAATAACTTCCCCTCTTCCGCCCCTCCCCCAAATTCACCAATGAAGTAAACAACCACATTGACCTCCATGGCCATTAACTTGATACTTCGGTAACTTCATTCCCTGTCTTAAATCCAGTATCCCATCTCACTTTCCAATGCAGCCGATGCTCGTAACTCCTGGGGTTCTTTTATGCTCCTAACTTGGAGCAAGAGAGTTTTATTCCGCGGTAATTTATTGGAGGAATGCTCCGGCGAAACATCTATCTGAGGAGCGTGGTTCTGCTTGCTTCCTTGCTTGGCTTAACACGGAAGAGAATCGGTCAGAAATCATCATAACTTTTCGTTCTGTTTGTTTTGTTTCCTTCTAATTCTTCTAGTTTGTCTGATAGGGATATCTGGTCGCTTATGTATTTTCCCATCGTATTTGTCTTGTTTTTATTTTCCCGTTGTGGTTTTCGTCTTCTTAGTTGTCTGATAGGATCATCTGATTGCTTTTGATATTTGACTGTATTTTCTTATCTTTAAGTTGGTGTTTGTCTTGTTTTTATTTTCCCATTGTGGTTTTCGTCTTCATTGTTGTTGGATGATAGGATTATTTGGTTGCCTTGGATGTTTGACTGTATTTCCCCATCTATAAGATTACTACTACCTCCGCCAAGGTGGTTATAAAATCAAGTCGGTTTATCTATTAATGTGTGTGTGTCTGTCTGTGGACAGGATTACGTCAAAACTACGCAACGGATTTTGACAAAATTTTCAGCAAAGAGAGATCTTAGGTCATGGACGACCATATTACATTCAGGGAGATGATCCGGATCCGGATTCCAGATCTGGATTAGCACTTTTCACCATCTATAGTCAGCATATGTAAAATGTTACGGTCAGATTATGTGAGCAATATTCATTGGTGGAGGTTTGAAATCTCTGATTGCTTTTGTTATTATTGTTACTAGCTCAATTACAACCCTAGTTGGAAAAGCAAGATAAATAATCCCAAGGGCTCCAACAGCAAAAATAGCCCAGTGAGTAAAGGAAATAAGTTAACATAATATAGTGTAACGCAGTGTACCCTCAAGCAAAAGAACTCTACTCCAAGAAAGTGGAACACCATGGCACAGAAGCTATGGCACTTTTCAAGACTAGAGAACAATGGTATGATTTTCAAATGTCTTGAACATTTATTTGTATTGTTAAATAAGTCTCAATTTTCATCAACATGGAAAAAAAAATAAATTAATAACGAATATGAAATATTGAATGCAAAAGTAAAAACATTCATTAGGTAGACAACGATATAACTATAAAATTGTTGAACAATTCAGTAAAAATAGAAGTAATAAGATAATAAAAAATTAATTTAGATAGAAGTAACACAAAACTCGATTTAA
>NC_090749.1:51268774-51273774 GCF_036898095.1 Palaemon carinicauda | reverse complement strand
TTGTCTTCTTTTTTAATGGACCAATCCAAATTGAATAAAAGTCTCATATATAAATATAAGGCCTTTTTGAGTTGTAACAACACCAACAATATCAATCTCGGCAAGGAAAGTAACAATGGGTTATGGAACTACAACAATAAGAAAAACAAAAACACAAACAATGTGGGTTCAAAGTGCCAAGAATTTAATTTATCGGCCACAAGCCCAACCCTTCAATCCGGGGGCACCATCAATCGTGCCCAAACAAGGAAAAGCCAAAGAAATGCCCCCCATTTTACAGATCCCAAAGTGACGCCAATTAAGACGGATGGACAGAGTAAGGAGACTTGGACAGAGAAAGCTATTCCCCCAGGAAACCACTACACCTCCTTTGCGACAGAGTGAGAGTGGGGTGGCTCCCGGCCCGCCGTCCATCAGGCCAAAGTAACCTATACGACTCGCTGCATGAAGAAGAAGAAGAAGAAGAAGAAGAAGAAGAAGAAGGATTTCACCTGATTTATTTTCAATTGTGTTACTCTTCTTCAATACTTTGTTTCAATTTTTGTTTTATTTTATTATAATTTTTTATCACGTTTGTATTGCTTCCATTACCACCTTTCCTTCATTAGTTATTATTTTATGTTTTTCATTTGCCTTTTTCAAATACCAGTTTCATTATTATCATTATTATTATCATTATTTTTATATTTATTTTTTTATTATTATTATTATTATTATTATTATTATTATTATTATTATTATTATTATTATTATTATTATTATTATTATTTTTAGACAAGCTACAAAACCTAGTTGGAAAAGCAATATGCTATAAGCACAAGGGCTACAACAGGGAGAAGTAACCCAAGTGAGAAAAGGAAATAAACGATGTAGGAAGTAATGAAAAATCCAGATAAATCATTTTAAAAAACAGTAACAGCATCAAAACAGATAATTCATATGACAGATTTTATTATGTTTACTAACGTGTGTATAGTTTTCATTCCTATGTTTTTTCCTTCATTATCTGCTATTTTATTCTATGTTTTTCCTTTGCCATTTTCAAATGCTTCTTATTTGGTTCTTATTTTTCCCCACGATTGTATAGTTTCCATTCCTATCTTTCCTTTATTTTCCCTTTTATTTTATTTTGTCTTTCTTTTGCCATTTTCAAATGCCTGCTTTTTTTTTTTTCTTAATTTTTATTTTGCTCTCCTCACCTACCGTTTCCATATTCACGTTTCCTTCGTTATCTGTTATTTCTTTTATATATTTCTCATTTGCCAACTTATTTCCAAGGGCCTTTTTCATTCTATCCGTAATTTTCTATTTTCTTTGCTCACTTATTGTTTTCATCCACATATTTCCCTCTTTATCTGTTATTTTCTTATATGTTTTTCATTTGCCATTCTGTCTATTTACTTTTTAAATTCCCGTTTTATTTTGTTCTTAATTTTCAGTTTTCTTTTCTATTTTTGTAATATTTTCATTTCCACCTTTCCTGTTTGTTTTTTTATTTGTCACTTTGCTTACTTATTTTTTAATGTCTTTGCTGATTCTCTCATTATTTTCTTTTCATTTGTATAAAAATTTATATTTCGAAATTATTATTCATCTTTTCTTTATAATTTATTTGCTTTTTTCTTTTCTCTTTTTTCTCGTTTCCAATCCAATTTATTCTTTTAATTCTTTAATTACTTTTTTTGAGTTTTCTATTCTATAATTTTAAATTGATATTATTAATCAAATCCCTACTTTAAATTCTGCTTCAAATGATTTATTAAAACTTTATTTTTATTTTTTAAAGAGATACGTTCTAATGTACATATTGAATTTCTTAAAAGAATTTGGTTGTATATTTTCATTCCAATTTCATTTTCGTATATATATTTTTTTTTTACCAGATTTCTTCTTTTTCTTCCCAATTTTGGGCTTCTCTTTAACTTCTAGGTGTATTTCATATTTATTTGTTTATTCCATTCCGGTGTATTCTGTTTTTATTTATTCTTCCAACAATAATTTAAGCTAATTATTCCCTCTAGTTCGTCTTTATATTTCCTTTTATTTCCAATTTGATTTTTTTCCTAAACTTCATCTTTTTCTTCTTGTTTTTTTTCCTAATTTACTTCTTCCTAAACTTCTCCATCATCATCCGATTTTTCTAAGCTTCTTTATCTTCAATTTTTTTCCTAAACTCTATTTTGTTCTCTTTTTTCTGAACATCTGAATAATTATAAACATCACCATCATTTGATTTCTTCTAAACTTCTCCATCTATTTCTTTTGATCTATCTGAACTTCTCCATCTCTTTTTCCAAAGTTCTCCATCATCCTCATCTGAATATTTCGAAAATTTATTCTTCTTCTTCTAAATTTTTTTCTAAACCTCTCCATCTTCATCTTATTTTTTGTTCTATAATTCTCCATCTTTTTCGTCTTATGCTAATAATTCCAAACTACTTTTTTCTTCTTCCTCTGGTTTCTTTGAAAAAAAACTTCTCCATCTCTCTCCTCTGACTTTTTTTTAAAACTCCTTCATCTTCTGATTCTGTTTCTTAAACTTCTCCACCTGCTTCTTCTAAGTTTTCTTAAACTTCAACGTCTTCTTCGTTATTGTAATTTTTCTAAACTTCTCCATCATCATCATCTGAATTTTCCCAAACTTCTTCATTTTCTCAAACTTCTTCATCGTCGTCTTATTTTAATTATTCTAAACTTCTCCATCATCATCATAATCATGTGATTTTTTCCCAAACTACTACTTCTCGAATTACTTCATCATCTTCGTCTTATTCTAATTTTTCCTTAACTCCTCCATCTCCATCTTCTTGTTCTCCTCCTCCTCCTCCCGCCAAGCTAATGGATGGAGGCTGGAAGTCCCTCCACTCAGTGGTAAAGAGACGTGGTTCCTGGAAATAGCTTTTTACCATCTAACTCTCCCTTTTCCTGTTCATCTGTCTTGATTGCCGTCACTTTAGACCGTGTAAAATGAGGGTTATTTTTTCAGGTCCTCCGGTGTTCAGTCGGGAATCAGGAATCAGGACTAAGGGGCGACCAACGCTGTGTGTTGATGGCACCAGTGTTATGAACACAGGTTGTTTAACAAGAGGAAAGTAACCACTGAACAATTACAGTGCAGTATTTATCCCCTTAAATGAAAAAAAAATTGTTTGATTAGCTTGATGTTATCAGGTGTAAGAGGGCAGAGGAGAATGCGGTAAGAATAGGCCAGATTATTCGGTGTATGTGAAAGCATATTGAAAAGAGAGCCGTAACCAGAGTGGGGTCCAATATAGTACTATTTAGCGGCAGTATTTCAACGGGTGGCTGCTGCCATGACCAGCCTACTACCTACAACTAGCCCGATATAAAGAATACAGTGAAGAATACAGTATAAAGGTAACTAATCGAAGCTTCTGGACAGTAGGTAGCTTTCAGTCACGATCATCCCTTATCTTACGAGTTTTATACACTAGCTAATCTATATATGATAATAATAACCACTAATTGTGCAATACTGCACAGTGTGTACTGTATGATAATAGGGTTTATTCTGTAATGCACAGAATTTAAAAATTTATATTCAAATGTTGAGAGAGAGAGAGAGAGAGAGAGAGAGAGAGAGAGAGAGAGAGAGAGAGAGAGAGAGAGAGAGAGAGAGAGAGAGAGAGAGAACAAGTAAATCATTAATATTTAATTAAACATGGAAATAAATTAAAGCAAAGAAACAAAAACTTTCCATCTATTTAAAAATCAACTTTTCCTTTCTTCGAGAGAGAGAGAGAGAGAGAGAGAGAGAGAGAGAGAGAGAGAGAGAGAGAGAGAGAGAGAGAGAGAGAGAGAGTAATTAAGAATGAAATTGAAGTTTCAACCCCATTTTCTCCTGTTGAATGATATTCATTAATTCTGAAAGACCTCATTGAGTATGAGACGTTAATTGTATCACGGGTGGAAAGAGAAAGGCAGAAGAGGATTGCCCAATAATGCGGATAATGAGCGATGGTGAAGATAAAGAAGATAATGATAATGATAATGATAATGATGGTGATGACAAAAGATGCAGGAATTACATTTCAAATTTACTGCATTACATTAGAGAAACTAAATTAATCATAATTATTGTAATAATAACAAAATTCGTTTTACCGTAGTTGGATAATACTGGGTTTAATCATACTTGTGTTTACTTTTATTAATAATTAAATAAATAAGTTACGACAATAATTGTGAAGATAATTAATAACAGTTGCATAAGAGTCTATATTAAAACAGCAGATTATTACATAAACTGATGGTGATATGAAGAAGAAGAAGAAGAAGAAGAAGAAGAAGAAGAAGAAGAAGAAGAAGAAGAAGAAGAAGAAGAATTAATAGGTGATAGTAAGTGAGAATTACTACATATCACATAACCTATTTTCAATGAGAAATCTGAAATTAACAAAATTCATATCAATTTCGGATTCTAATTAAATTGGACAGTAAACAAAACAAGGCACCAGCCACTCGTTGAGATACTACCGCTAGAGAGTTATTGGGTCCTTTGAATGGCCAGACAATAGCCTACTACATTGGATCCCTCTCTTTGATTACGGCTCATTACATCTTCGCTTACACATACACAGAATAGTCTAGCCTATTTTTTACACATTCTCCTCTGTCCTCACACACTTGACAACACTGAGATTACCAAACAATTCTTCTTCACCCAAGGGGTTAAATACCTCACTGTAATCATTCAGTGGCTACTTTCCTCTTGGTAAGGGTAGAATAGACGATTAGCTATGGTAAGCAGCTCTTCTAGGAGAATGACACTCAAAAATCAAACCATTGTTCTCTAGTCTTCCACTGTCTTGGGTTTGAGATCTCTTGCTTAAGGGTATATTCCGGCACACTATTCCGTCTTGTTTCTCTTCCTTTTGTTATTTTGAAGTTTTTATCCTCTAGTTATTTTCAAGTTTTTATAGTTTATATATAAAAGATTTATTTTAATGTTATTGTTCTTAAACTTCTTGTAGCATTTC
>NC_090749.1:51253774-51263774 GCF_036898095.1 Palaemon carinicauda | reverse complement strand
AATAGTATTAAAATTGGTCAATATTAAACTTAATAAAATACCAGTAAACACATATACATACAACAGAGGAACAAAGTCCTCAGACATGTCCTTATTGATATCTAGGGTTTGACCAGTTTTCATCAACACGGTGCCCAATGCACGTTGGTGATGGTGAGAAACTATTGTCTGATCACTCACAGCAAACTAACCTAGTATGGGTGACCCTGATCAGTACAGCTTTGCTGATCATGGCGATACACAAACCCTTTCACTACGTTAAGGTATGCCCACTCAGAAATTATATATATATATATATATATATATATATATATATATATATATATATATATATATATATATATATATATATAAATATATATATACATATATAATTATATATACGCACACATACATACATACATACATATATATATATATATATATATATATATATATATATATATATATATATATATATATATATATATATATATATATATATATATATATATATTATATGAACATATACATATATGTATGTATGATTGTGAGTATATATATATATATATATATATATATATATATATATATATATATATATATATATATATATATATATATATATATATATATATGTGTGTGTGTGTGTGTGTGTGTGTGTGTGTGTGTGTGTATCAAATAGTTGAAAGAACAAGTTGACCTGTGCATTTACCAATTAGCCAGCCCCTAATTGGATACATGTTGAAAATATGAACATCCACATAATGTTGGTTTAGATAAAAGAATAGCATACGTGTAAAAAGAATGTGACATCATTATAAGGCCTGGTCGACCCCTTTATCAGATATTCCATATATGCCGAAATATCAGACCATTATATTTCTCCGTGTTGTTGTTATACTGTAGAATGCCCGTAACAGTTCTTTTGAGTTTGCCCTCGCTCAAATTACCCGTTTTCTATGAGCCCGTTTTCTATTAACCCGTTTTCTGTGGAGTCAAGCGTTCCGAGAACGGAAAATGCAATTGAAGAATATCTAAGGCTAATATGAACTGCGGATTTCAAGCTTGATCAAATAAACATACATGCATGAGCAGTTATGCATTCAAGGACTAATGGCATAATCTATTCCGTTCGGTGACAACTAAAATAAATCTATTCCAAAATATGAGAAAATATACTGTAAAATAACAGTATATTTCACAATAGATTTTAAAACAATATTAATGTATGCATTCGTGTGCGTGTGTGTGTCCAGGATTCGAGACCAAAATGTAAAGATGGATAAGCATGAGATGGAGAGCTTTTGGTAAACCAAATGAGATTATAGAATGTAAGATGCTACTTACTCAATAACGAAAAGTAATTAATGAGATGGTCCTAACAGTATGAACTCGTTCATCAAAAACTCGGAGCCTTATAGCATAAGCTATTTACAACTTAAAAGAGCTGTGAAAAGAATAATGATGGGAATAACAATAAGAGAGAGAAAAAGAGCACCATGGATACCAGAACAAACTAAAGTAGAGGATATTCTAAAAACATGTAAGAAAAAAAAAAATGGATATGGGCTGCACATATAATGAGAATGACATAATAGATGGACATTCAGAATAACAGAATTGGTCCTTAGAGATTGTAAAAGAATCAGGGGAAGGAAGAGAAGACGATGGATTGACGAAATTTGAAAGTTTGTGGGTATAAACTGGCATAGAAAGACCATAAGCATACGTTTCTGGAAGGATATGTTTGAGGACTTTGCTCTGCAGTACAGTAGTAATAGCTAATGATGATGATGTGTGCGTGTAGATATTTTGAGTCATATCATTAAACATTTTTTATGTAATAAAACTATATTTACCCCCTGGCTGGACACTATACGTAAGCTTTTACAATTCCATTTAACAAAGCATGAAAGTGTCACAACGATATTTTGCAATTTAAAAAGCAAGAAGAGGGTAACTATTTTTTATAAAATGGGTAATGTGAAAAAAAAATTCATATTCAAATGTATATTATAAAAACTTAATTGTTAAAATTTTAGTCTTTTTGAGTGGGGATATCTAAACGTAGTGAAAGCGTTTGTGTATAGTCATGATCAGCGATACCGTACTAGTCGGGGCCATCCTTACTAGGCTGGTTTCCTATATGCGATCAGACAAACCTACCACCATCACCAATCCGCACTAACCACCGGGATGATGACAACTGGCCAAATCATAGGTATTAATTGACATTTCTGAGGTCTTTGTCCTACCGTGGAATAGAAATGGCTATATTAGTTGTTGTTATTGTTGTTAATACTTTATTATATATCACATGGATAACCAAAACCCAGAAATTAATAAAGACATATCTGAAGCCTTTGTTCTGCAATGGACTGGAAGCGGCTGCCCTTGTTATTGTTGTTAACACTTCATCTCAAATGGATGTTCTGAATAACATTCCATGAACATTTGAAAGAGAATCTCTTGGACCACAAGCACTATGTGGCCACACATATTATAATGGGGTCTTATGGGGTTAGTGCAGAATTTAATAAAAAGCTCTCACGCGCAACAGCATAGATAATATCGTAAATCTCTATTCATGTGAAATTAAATGATTTTAAATTTTATATATACAGGTATATATACACATATAAATATGTACAGTACATACACATCCGCAAATATTACAGGAAAAATACTTACGATATTGTACAATATATACGTACATCTCTCTCTCTCATAAATATATATATATATATATATATATATATATATATATATATATATATATATATATATATATATATATATATATATATATATATATATATATATATATATATATAATATAACGTTAAGTAGTAGGTTTGTCAGGGCATCAACCACCCGTTGAGATACTACCGCTAGAGAGTTATGGGGTCCTTTGACTGGCCAGAAAATACTACATTGGATCCTTCTCTCTGGCTACGGTTTATTTTCCCTTTTCCTACACACACACACACACACACACACGCGCGCGCACGCACACCGAATAGTCTGGCATATTCTTTACATAGTATCTTTTGTCCTCATACACCTGACAACACAAAGATTACCAAATAATTCTTCATTACCCGAGGGATTAACTACTGCACTGTAATTGTTCAGTGGCACCAATCCTCTTGGTAAGTGTAGAAGGGACTCTTTAGCTATAGTAAGAAGCCCTTCTAGGGAAAGGAAACTAAAAAATCAATATATTGTTCTCTATTCTTGGGTAGTGCCATAGCCTCTGTACCATGGGCCTTCCACTGCCTTGGGTTTGAATTCTCTTGCTTGAGGGTACACTCGGGCACACAATTCAGAAGCAATGACCACCAAGCGCAGTTGCTGGATCAGAAGCAGCGACACCCAAGCCCCGTTGCCAGAGCAAAAGCAACGTCACCCAAGCCCTGTTGCCAGAGCAGAAGCAACGTCACCCAAGCCCTGTTGCCAGAGCAGAAGCAACGTTACCTAAGCCCTGTTGCCAGAGCAGAAGCAACGTCACCCAAGCCCCGTTGCCAGAGCAGAAGCAATGACACCCATCCCGGGTTGCCAGAGAAAAGCAACGACCCCCAAGAGCAGTTGCTATAGCAGAAGCAACAACACCCAAGCCCAGTTGTCAGAGTAGAAGCAATGACACCCAAGCCCAGTTGCCAGAGCAGAAGCAACGTCACCCAAGCCCTGTTGCCAGAGCAGAAGCAACGTCACCCAAGCCCTGTTGCCAGAGCAGAAGCAACGTCACCCAAGCCCTGTTGCCAGAGCAGAAGCAACGTCACCCAAGCCCCGTTGCCAGAGCAAAAGCAACGACACCCATGCCAGGATGCCAGAGCAGAAGCAATGACACCCATCCCAGGTTGCCAGAGAAAAGCAACGACCCCCAAGAGCAGTTGCTATAGCAGAAGCAACAACACCCAAGCCTAGTTGTCAGAGTAGAAGCAATGACACCCAAGCCCAGTTGCCAGAGCAGAAGCAACGTCACCCAAGCCCTGTTGCCAGAGCAGAAGCAACGTCACCCAAGCCCTGTTGCCAGAGCAGAAGCAACGTCACCCAAGCCCCATTGCCAGAGCAGAAGCAACGTCACCCAAGCCCCATTGCCAGAGCAGAAGCAACGACACCCAAGCCAGGATGCTAGAGCAGAAGCAATGACACCCATCCCGGGTTGCCAGAGAAAAGCAACGACCCCTAAGCGCAGTTGCTATAGCAGAAGCAACAACATTCAAGCCCAGTTGTCAGGGTAGAAGCAAGGACACCCAAGCCCAGTTGCCAGAGCAGAAGCAACGACACCCAAGTCCCGATGCCAGAGCAGAAGCAACGTCACCCAAGCCCTATTGCCAGAGCAGAAGCAACGTCACCCAAGCCCTGTTGCCAGAGCAGAAGCAACGTCACCCAAGCCCCGTTGCCAGAGCAGAAGCAACGACACCCAAGCCAGGATGCCAGAGCAGAAGCAATGACACCCATCCCGGGTTGCCAGAGAAAAGCAACGACCCCCAAGCGCAGTTGCTATAGCAGAAGCAACAACAATCAAGCCTAGTTGTCAGAGTAGAAGCAATGACACCCAAGCCCAATTGCCAGAGCAGAAGCAACGACACCCAAGCCCTGTTGCCAGAGCAGAAGCAACGTCACCCAAGCCCTGTTGCCAGAGCAGAAGCAACGTCACCCAAGCCCTGTTGCCAGAGCAGAAGCAACGTCACCCAAGCCCCGTTGCCAGAGCAGAAGCAACGACACCCAAGCCCAGTTACCAGAGGAGAAGCAACGACCCCCAAGCGCAGTTGCTATAGCAGAAGCAACAACACCTAAGCCCAGTTGTAAGAGCAGAAGCAACGACACCCAAGCCCAGTTGCCAGAGCAGAAGCAACAACACCCAAGCCCAGTTGTCAGAGGAGAAGCAACGACCCTCAAGCTCTGTTGCCAGAGCAAAAGCAATGACACCCAAGCCCAGTTGCCAGAGGAGAAGCAACGACCCTAAGCACAGTTACTATAGCAGAAGCAACAACACCCAAGCCCAGTTGCCAGAGCAGAAGCAAAGACACCCAAGCCCAGTTGCCAGAGCAGAAGCAACAACACCCATGCCGGGTTGACAGAGCAAAAGCAACGACACTCAAGCCCAGTTGCCAGAGCAGAAGCAACAACACCCAAGCCCGGTTGCCAGAGCAAAAGCAATGAATCCCAAGCGCAGTTGCTAGAGCAGAAGCAATGACACCTAAGCCAGGTTACCAGAGCAGAAGCAACGACACCTCAGCCTGACTGCCAGAGCATAAACGACACCCAAGCCTAGCTGCAAGAGCAGAAACAACGACACCCAAGCCCAGTTGCCAGAGGAGATACTACGAAACCCAAGCCCAGTTGCCAGAACAGGAACAACTACACCCAAGCCCAGTTGCCAGAGCAGAAGCATCGACACACAAACCCAGTGACAAGAGCAAATGCAGTGACACCTAAGCCCAGATCCAGAGCAGAAGCAACGACACCCAACCCCAGTTACCAGAACAGACACAATAACACCAAAGCCCAGTTGCAAGAACAAAAGCAACGACACCCAAGACCGGTGACCGGAGCAGAGGCTATGACACCTAAGACCAGTGACTTGAGCAGAAGTGATGACACTCAAGACCAGTGACCTGTGACGGGCCGAGAGAGGGTTGTGAACTCAAACGCAGGATGCAATCAACTGAATTGTTTATTAAGGAACACTCTCCTTTATATACAAAACCTCAAGGCAACAGGACATAACCTGTTCGAGAGACAGACAATGTTTCAGAGCAAAACCAGAGACATGATCATTCAGGTTCTTTTTAGTGCGAGGGAAGAGCGCAGATACAAGCATATTATATACAAAATAATTATGTACAATTGTGTGACACACGGTTGGTACATGGCTCCCCCCTAAAAATGACATACTGTACATGTTAAATAGGGCGCCCTGATCTAGAGAGGCGAACTGTAGGCGGGTCATCTGGCAGAAGATAAGCAGGTTTTAGACGATCAATGGAGACCCAGTCTTCTTTGGCCCGAATGTTTAGTAGGAATGCTTTCGGACTGCATTTGATCACAAGGAAAGGGCCCGTGTAAGTGGTGGCTTGCTAGTGTCGTGGCGCAGGAAGACGTGCATTGCAGAGTGCAAGTCCGTTGGTATGTGATGCTTCGCTGGCGGCACAGAGTAAATTTTCCCACGACGTGACGTATGCGCTGGAGATTGTCGGAGGAGGCTGTAGAAGGAAAACATTCGGCAGGGATGACCAACGGATCGCCATACACCATTTCACCTGCCGAGACGTCGAGGGTGTCTTAAGGAGTGGTCCTTAGTCCCAGGAGGATCCAGGGAAGCTGAGTAAACCAGTTGCAATCCTTGCAGCGGGACATCAAAGCTGCTTTGAGGGTGCGATGAAAACGTTCAACCATTCCATTGGCAGCGGGGTTGTAGGCCGTTGTCTGATGTAGGGTGATGCCCAGGAGATTCGCTAATAACGTCCATAATTGAGAGGTGAAAGTGGTTCCCCTGTCAAAAGTAATATGGTCAGGGATACCGAATCTTGAAATCCATCCAGAGAGTAAGGCAGATGTACATGAGGCGGTCGTTGCAGTTTCCATGGAAATGGCTTCAGGCCAACGAGTGGAGCGGTTGATGACGGTAAACAGGTAACGATGTCCTTGTGATGTGGGTAGGGAGCCCACAACGTCGACGTGAATGTGTGCAAAATGACGCTGAGGTTGAGGAAAGGTGCCCACTCCTGAATCCGTGTGTCGATGTACTTTGGAAGTTTGGCAGGAGTAGAGGCGCGGACCCAATCCTTAGCATCCTTAGAAATGCCATGCCAAATGAACTTTGCCTTCAGCAGCTGTGCATTAGAACGGCACGAGGGATGTGAAAGGCCGTGAATGAAATCAAACACCTGTCGGCGCATAGGAGCAGGAATCCAAGGTTGCGGTCTACCAGTACTGACGTCACAGAGGAGGGTGGTCTTGGAGTCTTCGAGGGGAAAGTCTTCCCAAGGAAGGGACGTGCAGGATGTCCTACAAGCTTGATACTCTGGATCCTGTCGTTGGGATTCAGCCAGGGCGTTGTAATCCAATCCCAGTTGAACGGCAGCCAACGTGTTTCTTGACAGGACATTGGCAACGGGATTCATTTTCCCAGGGACGTATTGGAGATGGAATTGTATTCAGCCACGGCGGAGAGATGTCGGCGTTGACAGGCGGACCAGGCGTCAGACTGTCGAGTGAAGGCGTGCACCAGAGGCATGTGTTCAAGTGCACCGCCAGCAATTCTCGATCGAAGGTAGAATAACCCGATTCTGCCTTGGACAGTTTTCTGCTGAAGAAGGCCAATGGGTGGGGCGAGCCTTTGACCACCTGCTCAAGTACTGCACCAATAGCGACGTTGCTGGCATCGGTGGAGAGAAGGAGAGGGGCGTGTGGGATAGGAAAAGTGAGAGCTGCAGCAGTTGATAGGGCCTTCTTTGCATTGCAGAAGGCTGCTTCTTGAAGGGGACCCCAATTCAGGTCCTTTGGCTTGCCCTTGAGGGAGGCGTAGAGGGGAGCAAGAGTGGCGGCAATGGCTGGCAGAAAACAGTGATAATAGTTGATAATGCCCAAGAATTCCTGCAGAGCTTTGATGGTCGAGGGCGCGGGGAAGTTCTGAACGGCTGCTACCTTCTCAGGGAGGGGATGGACTCCTTCAGGAGTGATACGGTGCCCTAAGAACGACACTTCGTTGGCGCCAAAGGTACACTTGTCGTACCGGACTACAAGGCCGTTTTGTTGCAGGCGGTCGAGCACGATGCGCAGGTGACGGAGGTGTTCCTCTTTTGAGGAGGAGAACACAAGTATGTCGTCCACATAACATACACAGAAAGGGAGGTCCCCTAAGATGCCATCCATGAGACGTTCAAACGTTGCCCCAGCATTACGAAGCCCAAAACAGGAGTAATTGAAGGTGTATGTACCAAAAGGAGTGGTGATGGCAGTCTTGGGGATGTCTTCTAGGTTCATAGGCACCTGATAATACCCCTTCAGGAGGTCGAGCGTAGAGAAAACCTTCGCTTTGTGCAGGTAGGAGGTCACATCGGCAATGTTTGGGAGGGGGTAGTGATCCGGTTCTGTTTGCATGTTCAGGCGCCTGTAATCCCCGCACGGACCATGGGCTGGAGGCCTTTTGGCAAAGGCCCATTTCCTCCATTTTGGCAAACGTCTGTTTGGCGGCTGCCAATCGTTCCGGTGCCAGACGTCTGAATTTTGCGAAGACTGGGGGTCCCGTCGTCTTGATATGGTGATAAATACCGTGCTTGGCAGGAACCGTGGGCGTTTGGCGAAGTTCTGGACGGAAAACTTCCTGGTACAACGTGAGGAGGAGGGCGTAGGCATCCGTGGGTGCGCTAATGTGGAGAGCGAGGTTAGAGGGGGCGAGTTGAAGAGGTGTCGACAAGTACGAGTCTGCGTTGACCAATCGTAGGTGGGTGGCATCGACCAGAAGGTGGAAATGAGAGAGGAAATCCGCACCGAGGATTGGCATTGTGACGTCAGCAACGGGAAACTTCCAATTGAATTTACCGTTTCCGAACGATAATGTGAGGTTCTCGTAACCGTAGGTGGGTATCGCAGATCCGTTGGTAGCTACCAAGCGGACGTCGGCAGATGTAGATAGACTACGTCGTGCCTTGAAGAGTTTCCTTGGCAAAAGAGAACGACAAGCACCCGTATCTACCAAAAATCGCACGCCCGTTCCTGCATCCTGTAAAAAGAAAAGATTAGAAACACGGGAGGCCACCGCCACAAGTGATGGCCTACTTACACGTTTTTGGCCACTGACAATCCTTGGCACATTACTTCGCGGTTGCCCCGAATCTGAAGTGGTAGTAGCAAAACTGCGGCGGATGGGAGGTAGTAAGTGGCTGTAGAAGTCATTCGTTGGGGCGCGAGCGATTGGTGGGTGGTGGGCGGCTTTGTTGCCGCTTCGGCACGTCACGGGGTAGGCGTGTATGTCCTACGGCATTCATGTCAGCTTCGGTTGACGTTGAATAGGCATCCTCGTCGTCAGGGGTGGAGGCGTTGATGGAGGTCTTGAAGTGGCTGTCCATAAGGGCGTCGGCTTTGGTCATCAAGTCCTTTATGGGTAAACTATCGACATCGGGTATGGCAGCGCGTACAGGTTCGGGTAAACGGCGTATCCAAAAGGCATGAAGTAGGTTCACCTCACGAGGAGAGCCGTCTGCGGCAAGTTGAAGACGAGCGATATTGGTCATTTCCCTGAGGGCAAGCGAAGCCCTTTGGGTTGTTGCGAGAGCTGAAAAAGCTTTGCTATACGGGCGGCTGGCGACGGCGAGTACTGCTGCAGAAGGTATGTTTTGAGGGCGTCATACGCTATTGGGGTGTCTCCTTGTTCACAAAGCCAGTCGGATATTTCTGGGAAGGTGTCCTCGGGTATCGCCGCGAGAACATAATCCGCTTTGGTGGTTGAGCGAGTCACGCCCCTGATACGAAACTGGACTTCTGCACGCTGAAACCAAGCAAACACCTCTCCGCTGGCAAACGATGGAAGTTTGTATGGAGCGGCCGCAGCACCAACTGCCGTAGAGTGTGTCATAGTACCAACGATGAAGGGGCGAGCGGGTGGGGGTGAAAGGCGGCGGGAGCGAGTCGACTTCCGGGGTCACCAATGTGACGGGCCGAGATGCAATCAACTGAGTTGTTTATTAAGGAACACTCTCCTTTATATACAAAACCTCAAGGCATCAGGACATAACCTGTTCGAGAGACAGACAATGTTACAGAGCAAAACCGGAGACATGATCATTCAGGTTCTTTTTAGTGCGAGGGAAGAGCGCAGATACAAGCATAATATATACAAAATAATTATGTACAATTGTGTGACACACGGTTGGTACATACCAAAACAACATCAATGACATTCAAGACCAGAGGCTAGAGCAGAAGCAATGACACCTAAGACCAGTGACTGAAGCAGAGGTAATGACACCCAAAACCAGTGATGAGAGCAAAAGCAATGACACACAAG
>NC_090749.1:51198774-51206274 GCF_036898095.1 Palaemon carinicauda | reverse complement strand
GACGGGGTTCTCGAGCCCCCAAGTTGCTGCTCAGACTCAAATTGAACCGCTCTTTAGCAGGGAAATGAGAGTCCCGGTTTCGGCACGAGAAATCATAGCTGTGGTCTCTCGTAAAGAATCCGCGGTACACATGACTACCTCCACCAGGGTAGCGACGCGGACCAACTCCTCGATTTGTGTGTCGTGTGAGCAGGGAGCATGCCCAGACAGCCGCGCACTCAACCCGTGCGACTCAGGCCCGGCATGGAGCCATCTCGCGGCTAAGCCCGCGATGAGGGTGTCGGTCGTGCACAACCAGGCTAGCTCTTGCGCTACCAGCCATGCGAGGTGCAGCCAACCCCCATCCTTTCTGGCCATGTAACAGGTGAGGCTGCGTCCACCACTCGCGCGACTAACTCTCCCAAGGTCCTTCCTCGACTCCTGAATACAAGCCTGGTTTGGTCTTAGGACCAGAGCAAGGGTATTCATGAGGGATGTCATCATCCGTGCAGCATGTAGCTTTCATTACACCTTTGGATGTAGCGCGATTGAGGGATCAGCCACCTCCTTAACCATCACTGGCCGTGGAGACAGAAGATCCCGAGGTGGATTCGTTGTTCCTAGAGGTCATTAACCTCATGCGTGAGATTAATGGCCTCAGGGCTCCTCATGTCTGAGGATAAGTGTACAGCCTTGGAGATCCTATGGGGAGCTCCCAAAGGCAGTTCATGGCCCATCACACTACCCTGGTTGAGACAGGCTGTTCGACCTTTTGACCAAGTGAGTGACCAGATCACAGGACCTGGTGACTCACTTAGGAGCTAATGTTTGAACAAGCTTCTCCCTCAACCACACCAGCGACAGAAGAGGCACGACGTCACAGAGTCTTCTGTGCCTTGTTCTCTCCCTCTCGACCCCGCTTGCTGGGGGTTCCTCGGTTGAGAGTTTGAAATCTCAGAGTGTCTCCTTCTCGGCCTCTGAGATTTCAACTATGGAGTCCATCTCTGTAGCTGCTCTCTATGCTGCTTCGTGGCTCGATCACTGGTTTGGTACAGCCACAGGGTTTACGCGGGACACCAAGCTCGCTAACCCCGAACACATGAAGCAGTACAGGAACCTTGCTTTGTCTGGTGGGAAAGCTGTTGCTTTTCTCCTGGACCAGCTTGCCACCCTGTATGACAATCTGATCCTCAAAAAGCGCAATGCAGTAGCCGCTCGTTTGGCGAGATTGATTGGTTCAGGAGAGGCCATGGCACTCAGGAATGCTCCTATTAGGGCTGCAACTTCTCTCTTTCCCCCAGAGGAAGTTCGGGCTGCGTGTGATAAATGGTGCCTCGACTCGAAGGACTCCATTATCCACCAGGTGCAGGCTGCGAGTTTCAAGGGACCTGGTCCCATGAATTGGTCCGCGGCCAGGCCGAATGAGGCTAAGCCCACGGGAAGTAGCAAGGGTACCGCTGGTCGTTCTCCTGCTGCTCCTGTGCAGCTGAGACCTGCTCCTGTTCAGAAGGGTTCTGCCCTCAAACAGACCTTTCAGCCTCCCTCAGGAGCTCCTCCACGTTGTGGAAAGAACAGGGGCAAGAGAGGGAAAGGGAAGCGTTGAGCTTGGCTTTCCCCTTCCCATGCTGCCGAAGGTAGGGGGAGGCCTATCGTGCAATTAGGCGATGTGGCAGCTCCTCGGGGCGGAGGGATGGATATTGTTGACTCTTAGAGAAGGGTACAAGCTCCCATTTGTGCTTCATCGGCCCCTCCCTTATCCTCCACTCCAAATGTACCTCGGATTCACCTTCCAGGGCATGGTGTACCAGTTCCAAGTCCTGTGCTTCAGACTGTGCGCAGCTCCCCTAGTCTTCACGCGAGTGTTCACGACGATAGCAGCTTGTGCCCACTCGAGGGGCTTCCGCCTGCTGATCTACATCGTCAACTGGCTGATTCTCGCTCCCTCACAGGAGCAGTTGATTCAGGACTGAGACTCGCTTCTGGCAGTTTGTCGCGATTTGGGGATAGTGGTGAACTACGAGATGTCGAACCTCATTCCAAGCAAAAGGTGAAGTATCTGGGAATACTGATCGACTCGGCAGCAGCTCGTATCCTTCCCTTGGAAGAATAGATCAGCATACTCAGAGAGGTTGCGCAGCCCTTCCTGTCACAGGAACAATTTCCAGACCTCCAGTGGCAAGCTCTTTTAGGTCACCTCTCCTTGCTTGAGAAGCTCATTCCTTTTGGGCGGATCCATCTCTGCTACCTTCATTGGTGTCTGAAGGAGCAGTGGTCGGCAGCCACCAATCCTTCCTGTCGTCTGGTCCTTATGGAACGTGAGGTAAGGTAGGATCTCCTTCGGTGGCTAAATGAGGAGAACCTCTCATAAACCCTCCTCCACCTCAGTTCCGTCTGTTATCAGACGTGTCTACGGAAGGTTGGGGTGCACACCTGGATGACTTAGTCGTGTCAGGGGTGTGGTTAGAAGAGGAAAAACACCTGCACATCAACGTGCTGGAAATGATGACAGTCTCGAGAGCACTCGTCCATTTCCAGGCCCGTTTGAGAGAGCACTCTGTAGTGCTGAGGAGTGACAACATGTCCGTTGTCGCGTATGTCAACAAGCAAGGGGGCACGCTCTCACGTCCCTTGCAGCAGTTGACAAGGCGGGTGTTTCTGTGGGCAGAGTCAACACGTAACCTTGCCAGCCAGGTACATTCCAGGCAAGAGAAATGTTCAGGCAGATGCCCTAAGTCGCAGAAACCAGGAGAACCATGCATCGACCTATTCGCAGCAGGGCACAACGCCAAGCTCCCCGTGTTTTTGCAGAAAGTTTTCTTTGAAAATAATTTTAGAGATTATTCAATAACATGCCAGTTTAGTGTTATGTTGACATTATCTTGAGCAAATAAAAAAGATTTGCTTCACATTTTATAGGAATGTTAGAAGAATTATAATTAATTAAAATGCCTTTTGGACATTACAGTAAGTGTAATATAAATAATCAATTTCATGAATTAATAGATTTATTGATTTCCCTAAGTAACAAACACTAGTTATTTGAAGTGCTTAGATAAAAAGACTTTCGGGAACACGTAAGTAATAAGAGATTCCCTGATTTCCGGTGCAAATAAGATTGAATAGAAAGTCGATAAAGAACATAAAACGATTTCTTGGTAAATTAAAAAAGAAAAAGATTGAAAATAACCTTAATAAAGTAAGAAAAATAATCAAAAAAAGCTTTTTAATCTATTGACTTTCTAATAGAGATTATTTGCCTTTAGGTTCTATAGTGACTGTTGTTGTGGCCATTTTTTTTTTTAATGAAATGAAGGTATGATTTCTTTTTTTATATTTTAAATATCGGAAAAACAATTTAGAGCCTCATTAGCAAAAGTGTTTTAGATGATTTGCATTAAATTTTAGGTCTATTGAGTCTAGAATTTTAATTAGGTTATACATTTAAATTCTTTTTGACATGTATCCCATGACTGGTGTCCCTCCTCCAATAGAGTTTGAGAGTCGGCAATATGAACATCAGGGGAGGTTCATAGAAAAACAGAATTTTATATTCTTTTTTTATTTCTGTACAGTACTCACCTAATATTCATATCCATGCCTATCTGCCTATTCACTGACTTGTGATGACAACGAAACTGAAGAATGGGAAACTCTTAGTGTGCTACTTACCATTAACCAATACATTGTTGAATTACTTTACTGTGGCATGTATCTTTTGAAAGGAAAGAAAATGGGAAAACATTCTAGAGAAGAAGCAATTTGAACATCAGGTGAGTATAGAAGTAATGTGCTGTGGTTTAATACTCTATACAGTGTTATATGACTTTCATGTGTTAAATACCCTTGGTGTTTTCTAATAATCTAATGGACATACAACATCGAGATATGTTGACCTAGGGCTGTTGGGATACAAATAGTCATGAAACCTGAAGTGGGAGGGTCTGAGGGTTTATTCCTAAAATATTTCATGTGTCACTTGCTATGGCTAAGACAATCTGACAAGCATTTTATTTCATGAATTTCTTTTTATAACCATTTTGAAAGTTATGATTATTGTAAATCAAATTCAAAGCACTTAACTCTTTGTGAGTTTTGTGTGTCTGTAGTAAATTACAGTGACTGATTACTGATATAGTAAAGCTTTTTTCATTGTTATAAATATAATGATTGTTTTTTAAACTTTTTCATGGTGTCACTTTGAAGAAGATAGTGTACCTGAACTTTATTGAAGTACGTCAACATTTTAAAACACAAATATTATATAACAACAACAATAAGTTTATAAAGTATAAAATTTTTACTTTTTGAGTCAATGAAATTAAATTGGTTTGGAACAGGAAGCAGTATAAATTGGATTTTTTCATATATAATGCTTAAAGACCATGAACAATGATTAACTATTATGAAGATTAAAAGCTTCATATTTTTCATAATCAGTTTTGATTGTAGTAAATGTTTCATGTTTGAGATTCTTACTGAGACAAAGCTTGTCTTCCTACTAGCCTGGGTTGTTTTAGATAGATCTATTGCATGATATAATGCCATTGGAAACATTAAACAAATCCATGTAGATCTTTTGAATAAGGTTACAATTATATTTCATTGATTGCCAAAAGAAAATGTATATAATCACAAACTGACCAATAATATATATATATATTTTTTTTTGGTTTCTAGTTAACAATTACTCATTTATTTAAAGTGTTCTTAGTATCATTATCTTTTTATAATTTTTGTAATACAAGAATTTCCAACTACATTTTGTAAGACTGTACGTGATATAGTGTAGAACACAGGAAAAAAAAAACATGTAAGTGATGATACTTGTTCTTCAAATCATACTAATCAAGTTCTTTAAATCATACTAATCAAATCTGGCTGATTGAAAGTCCAATATGGCGACCATTTTTCAAGATGGCCACCAATTTAGCTGCCCGAAGAAGACATTTTGCTTATAAATATTTTTAGTTATCTGAGTTTTATGTCTAGATATGGATTCCCATGTTTTTAAAGTTACTAAAGTAGATTTTAATGGTTATAAAGCAAAGAGACATTTTCCAAGAACTCAGGCTGCTGTTTTTTTTCAAAATGGCCACCGTTTTTTTTTTTTTTTTTTTTTTTTTTTTTTTTTTTTTTTTTTGGTGTAAGCTTGGCACCACCGTGTTTAAACTATGTCTAGATATTTTCCATTATGCAATATAATGGATACTTTGGTTTAATACCAGATTTTATATTGTTTGTTTCACAAACGGATGTTCTATTACATGTCATGGCTGCTTTGTTTTATTAATGGATTTAAAAAAAAAAAGATAATGTTTGGTCTACTTCTTCTGTTATATAAGTTTGAAGCAGATTTTTGCTCAAATGTTTTAGCGCCCTCTATTTTAACCTAGTTTGTTTCTATAAAAGTGTTGATACTTTTTTTTTTATAAAAGTGTTGATGCTTTTTGTGGAGAATTTATAGTGGTTATGCAAATTTTTATGCTGCACATTTTTTAAGTTCTTTGTTTTGATGTATTTGCGGTAGTGGTTTAGGCTTTGATGTGTACAAACTTCTGTGACCATTTTGCAATGTTTTGAAGAATCTTATTTTTGGTACATACTCAAATAAAATCAGGTTTTGAGTTAAAGATAATATTTTGCTATATCTTGACACTGTTTTAGAAGGGACCCATATATGTATATAATTTGTTATTCTCAAAGATCTCTTTTTAAAAATGGATCATATTCATCCATGCTTTGCCTAAGATGAATAGGCTGCAAACAGATTTATTTTGTAAATACCAGTAAGTAATTTAATTTCCTTATGTCTATTGATTAAGTGATTTGATTTCCATATGTCTATTGATTGTTAGTTTCACAGGATTATGATTTGGCAATGAATAAGGATAATGAATAGCACATGTATCGAAAAGTAGGATAAAATTTTATTAAACCAGTATCAGGTGAGCTACGTTGTTTCGTAATGGGTGTGGTGGGGTGATGTTGGGGTGCAGTGGTTATTTCACCTCCAGATTGTACTGCAGACGCTTCCTGAGCGATTTGCTGTTGCTGCTGCAATGCTTCGGGATGCATTAGTGGTTCATGTACTCTCAGAACTTGAGGTGCTTCCTGGATGTGTGAAACTAAGTGGTCCTCAGATTCAATATGAATCTGAGGCGTATTCTGGATCTGGGTTTGAGTAGGGGGAGCCTGAGAGGTGATGATATCGGGGGCCGCCGTCACAACGTGAACTTGTGGTGCTGTGCAGATCTGGGGTGCTGTATTGTAAGGATGAGGCGTCGTGAATATATTCGATGGAACTAACGTCTGTGGAACTGTGCCAGCTTGGGTTGTAAGGCTGATGTGTTGGGTCGTATAAGATACTGTGTTTATCGGAGATTCTGCATGAAGTTGCACCGAATGGGCTGGGTCTATTGCTAACGGCTGAGGAAGAGCTTGAATAGGAGATGTAACGTAAGTCTGAGGCAAAAGATGAGGAGTGGATGCAGAGTGAAGTTGAAAATCTGTAGGTAGAAGGCTCTGGGACATTTCGTTCGGAGCTGGTGTAGCTGGCGGTTCTAGAGTATCACAGGGCAGAGATAATGGAGGCGATTGACGCACCTCAGAGGTGTCTCCTCTCAAGCTCATTCGTATAGATGCTAATGATTTTGATGGAGATTCGATCTCCACTCTTGGAGTCGTGATGCTGTCAGATTCCACTTCCACAACGTGGACAGGTCCTCCACGCACTGAAGGTGTTCTTGGTCGGTGTCGTCTTGGGGATGTTCCTCCAGGAGCACTGCGGGTAGAGGAACGGCGAGGCAGCGGTGATGACCTTATTGAAGACCGACCGGATGTCACTTGAGTTACTACGACAGGTCCAGGAGAAAATGTAGTCAACAGCTCTGAAAATAATCAAGAGTTAATGATGATAACAAGAAATGGTTATTTCATACAAATACTCTGCTTGACAATTTTGCTGAAACTTACAAATATTTTGCATTATAAAAATTGTGATTTTTTATGAAAAAAGTTGAATGACTGTTTTAGCTAAAGAATATACAGTAGCCTAGAGTATAGGACAGCACCACAGGTGTTCACTAGCATACTGGCCACCATCGCAAATAGTTACGGTTACTGGGACTACAAGTTATTTTGTACCTAGATGATTGGCTAAGCAAGTCATTAGAGAGGGTTCAAGCTCAACAAATTTGTTTAATCAGGTTTTCGGGGTTTGTAGTCATTGTTAAATCTCAGAAGATTCTATATTTAGGAATGATAATAGAAACAATTCTTGACTTTTTTGTCGAAGATGATCATAAAAGTCTTATCTTCTTTTGCTACATAGATACAAAACATCAAAACACATGTCACTGTAAATGTGGATAAAGCTTCTAGGAACCATTGCCTCCAGAGAGAAGTTTGTCCATCTGTGCCATCTGAAAATTAGGTTTTCCAATTTCAAGTCACATATGAACAAGATAGCTGATTTGGACACACTCTCTATCTCACCAAAGGTAAATCAACTACTCCAACCGA
>NC_090749.1:51176274-51196274 GCF_036898095.1 Palaemon carinicauda | reverse complement strand
CTCCAGATCCATAAACGCAACATACACCTCCTTACCTTTTGCTAAATATTTCTTGCATATCTGCCTAACTGTAAAAATCTGATTCATACAACCCCTACCTCTTCTAAAACCACCCTGTACTTCTAAGATTGCATTCTCTGTTTTATCCTTAATCGTATCAATCAGTACTCTACCATACACTTTTCCAACTACACTCAACAAACTAATACCCTTTGAATTGCAACCCTCATGCACATCTCCCTTACCCTTATATAGTGGTACAATACACGCACAAACCCAATCTGGTACCATTGACAACACAAAACACATATTAAACAATCTTACCCATCATTGAAGTCCAGTCACACCCCCTTCCTTCAACATCTCAGCTCTCACAACATCCATACCAGATGTTTTCATACTCTTGTTGCATCTAGTGCTCTCCTTACTTACTTTCTTGTAACCTCTCTCTCATTCTCATCTCCCATCACTGGCACCTCAACCCCTGCAAGAGCACTTATATTTCCCTTCCTCAACATTGAATAAACTTTCAAAATATTCTGCCCATTTCCATCTTTCACTGTCTCTTCAATTCTTGAACCAACCTTCCTTAATTTCTTCACTTCTTTCCAAAACTTCTTCTTATTCTCTTCATATGAAATACCCAATCCCTGACCACACCTCAGGTCAGGTGCCCTCTTTGCCTCACTTACTCTGTGCTTTACTTCCATATTTTTCTCTATACATCTTTCATACTTCTCTACACTATAACTCTGCAGCCATTCCTCAAAACCCCTCTTTTTCTCTTCCACTTTTACCTTCACTCCTTCATTCCACCATTCACTGCCCTTCCCCATGTTGCCTCCAACAAACTTCTTGCCACACATATCACTTGGAATCCCAGCCAAATTTTATTTCACTAATTTCCAATCCTCCTCTAAATTACCAGTTTCTCTTACTTTCACTTCGTCATATGCAATTTTCAACCTTTCTTGATATTTACTTTTTACTCCCGGTTTTATTAGCTCTTCAACCCTCACTAGCTCCCTTTCACCTCCACCTACTCTATTCCCCCACTCTTTTGCTACAACTAATTTTTTTTTCCACCAAAAAATAATCAGACATACCGTTAGCCATACCCCTAAACACGTGCACGTCTTTCAATCTTTCAAACATTCTTTTAGTTATCAACACATAATCCATTAACGCCATTTCTACCACTCCTCCATTTGCCACTCTTACCCATGTATACTTGTTTTTATCTTTCTTTTTGAAAAAGCCAGAACTTATCACCATCTCTTGCTCAACACACATCTACCAGTCTCTTACCACTCTCATTTTCACCTAGTACGCCATACTTCCCAATGACACCTTCTACCTCTCCAGCGCCCACTCTAGCATTTAAGTCACCCTTGACAACAACATAATTCCTTCCACCCAGTTAATTCATTCCAGAACTCATTCCGCTCTTCTTCACTTTTCTCACAGCCTGGCCCATACGCACTGACAAAAGCCAAACATTCTCTACCCAGCCTAACCCTTACCCACATTAACCTAGATGATATCTCCTTCCATTCCACTACTTTATCTGCCATCCATTTACTCAGCAATAAAGCCACACCTTCTCTTGCTCTTCCCCTTTCAATCACAGACACTCTACCAGACATTTCACCAAATATCACTTCAGCTTTCCCCTTTATCTTTGTCTCACACAAAGCCAATATATCCATCCTTCTATTCCTAAACATACTTCTAATCTCACATCTTTTACTCTCTATCGCACTACATCCACGCACATTCAAACATCCCAAAAGTAGAGTGCGGGCAGCAGTCACTCTCCCCCTAAGCTCCACATCTTTGATGTCTCAAAGTCGTCCCGTCCCTTTTAGTTGCCTCTTATGACACGCAGGGATACGTTGGCGCTATTCTATTTTTTTTCTTTATCAGCAATTTCATCAAGTGAAAACATTTATGGTCCAGTGCAAGCAAAGGTGAGCGATTGTCTGGGAGCAAACATGGCCCAACAACTCATGAGCCAAGTGCCATACCACTCAGCCATAGAACCAAATGTCAGTTCCTTATCTCAGAGATACAGTCAGGTCGTGTTGCAGTGGAATCTATCAGATCTGAGAGGGGATTGATCACAGGAACTGACCAGTGGCAGGTCGCCAGTAAGGATAGGGAGATTTTCTTTTGATTTTCACTAAGTAATTTTGACATGAGGTTGCTACGCCCATACAATTCTCTGTCCTGTTGTAACCAAAAAACGCCAAATAACTAATGATTATTATTAGTAGCTAAGCTACAACCCTAGTTGGGATAGCAGGATGCAAAGCTCAGTGGCTCAAACAAGGAAAATAGCCCAGCAAAGAAAGGAAATAAGGAAACAGACAGAGTAGTGTACCTGAATGTGCCCTCAAGCATGAGAAATCTAGTTCAAGACAGTGGAAGACCAAGTAATAGAAGCTATGTCACTACCCAAGACTAAAGAACAATGGTTTGATTATGGAGTGCCTTTCTCCTTCAAGTGCTACTTATGAGCAATTACAGTGCAGTAGTTGACCCCTTGGGTGAAGAATTTTACGGTTATATTAGTGTTGTCAAGTGTGTCAGGAAAGAGGAGAATGCTAAAGATTAGACCAGAGTATTCGGTGTCTGTGTGTATAAAGGAAAAATGAGCCATAAGCTTACGGATCCAATACTATGTAGACAGTCGAATGACCTAATAACTCTCCATCGGTAGTATCCATGGGTGGCCAACCTACTATTCAATTTACTGCTTACGTCAACCAAGGCACACAGAGATTCAACAGCACATACCCAGTGCATATTCGTTGTTCTCTAGTATAATTGAACAGATAAATGAATAAACCTAACCTCTGGAAGGGTGCCTGGTACAAGGCTGGTACATCGTTCCATGGGGAAGCTCGAGGAGCGAGTCGTGCGACGCATGGTGGAACTGCTGCGATTTCCCAGGAGAGTTGTTTTGCGAGCGGCGGGCGCGGCAGAACACGATAGCTGCCACGACCCCAGCCAAGCCTATGGCCACAGCTGCGGCACCACCTACGATGGCGTTGACAGGCAATCCACTTCCTTCTTCTACATCTCCGTCAGGTTGGAGAATGTCGCTGCTGGGTTCGTTGTTTACTGTTGATAACAATAATAACTATTTCTATAGATGGAACAAAATGAATAAACGTAATGATATCAGCAATATGGGTTTTTCTTCGTAGAGGACTCAAAATTATGATTATTATAAACTATATTATCATTAATTGTATCATTTATTACGGTTAGCATGTGACACAATAGTAAATTCTTGAAATAAAAACGGAAAATAATCTTTAAAACCAGTGCATTATAAGTAACTTTCATCAAGCTGAAAAATTATAGGAAACTTTAAAATCAAACTACTGAAGTAGTCTTTGGATGATGATGTTTAAACATATCCACAAACTTCGCCTCTAGGTTAACCTTTTAAATGAAACTTACAATTTATTGAGACCCTCTCAGGGGCGACTTCCTCCGCCTTTGGTGTGGGCGTTCTCAAAAGCAAGGTGGTCTCTTTTCCACGCCCTTTTTGGTGGCTGGCGTACATGGCCAGGACATAATCTCTCCCGGGGGAAAGGGTGCTCAAATTGAAGCGAGGCTTTGAGCTGTTCTTCGTCAGGATAACGGTGTTGCCTTCACGTACCTGAAGAAGGAGAAGAAGTTTATGGTGCATATAATCTATGTATGTCTGTTTTATCCTTAAATTTCACCAGTAGTAATTCCATTAACACCATTGCTAGTTTTATATTTATCATCTGCCTTCCTCTTCTATTGATACTATTTTTACAGCTACTACATTTTAATACCATCCACCATCTTCTAACAATTAATAATAGTATTTTCTACTACTACTATTCTTTGGCTATTAATGCATATGCCAGCATGAATCACGAGTCTTTAAGCACAAATTGAAAGGGTGCTTAGCAAATCTCCCATTATGGACAGTAATCATGAAATTGACTTATCTACTTCCTCACTTGTAATGAGTTTATTTGAAATAATACCTCGATATGATACGTGGGAGTCAGTTTCTCTGAGGTTGATCCGGCTGAGCAAGTCACTGCAGCAGAATCGGTGGTCACTTCGTGGTAGGCACATCCCACCAGCTGACTTGGAGGCTCTGTAGTAAGAGAATATTATATAAATAAAAATACACACACACACACATACATACATATATATATATATATATATATATATATATATATATATATATATATATATATATATATATATATATATATATATATATATATATATATATATATATATATATATATATATATATAAATATATATATATAATAATATATATATATATATATATATATATATATATATATATATATATATATATATATATATATATATATATATATATATATACAACAAAAGATAAAGGAAAGTAGGCTATAGTTGGAATGGCAGAGGTACATGGGGCCGAATTATGAGTAATAAGAAAAGCAATAGAAACACAAATGGAAACGGTAGAAATGAAGATGTTGAGATGTGTGTGGAGTCACGAGAAAGATAAGATAAGAAATGATTTTATAACAGGAACAGTCTAAGTGGAGGAAGCGTCAAAGCAAGTACTGTGGCCAGGTCATGTAATGAGAATTGATGAGGACCATGTTTGTAAAAGGGTCACGAACAAGGAGATAAATGGAGTTAGAGGATGGCCAAAGTTCAGATGGAAAAGCAAATGACATATGTTGAAGAAAGGACGAAATATGTGGGGCAGTAGTAGTTGTAGAGCGCTGATGCAAAGCATCGACTGAACACAAGAGGAAATGGTCCAAATAACGTATTTTTCCCAATGGATACTTTTAACCATCCCATTTTTATGGAGTATTACACTTTTACCATTATCTTGTAAAGTTTTCAAGGGATGATTTGAAATTTACCCACAACAAGGAATATTGTAAACCTGCTCCTTTTCTAAGCATGTTTTGAATCATATATTTGTAATCTGTTTTCAAGGGATGTGTTCAAAATTGTTTATATGAAATAGCTGAAGAAGAAGTTTTGTTATATTATTCCAGACAAATAAAAACTAAGAGAACTTCTTTCGCTAAAATCTTCCCATGTTTAGAGAATACTTGTTGGATCACACACAGAACAAGAGAGAATTCTCAACTCGAGTAATAACAAGAAACACTTGTGAAATATCCATTAAAGAACAGAGAACTTGTAGCGGCAACAATACCTCATGCATAAAACGCTACAATCAGACATCAAGTCACTTGGAATCTAGTTATTTCCCAACCAGGCAGTTATGGGCCATAACTGTTTCCATGACAACAAAACTAAGGAGCAAATAAGAATTCCCATAACCGGAAAGAAACAATTTTTTTCGCGCTTCATGTGCATCGCCAAGGATAAATCAAGCAGATTACTTTGCTTGTGCTTCGAACAACGATGCTAAGGTCTTCTTTCTTTATGAATGGGCTTTTTGGAGCATGACAGTTTTACGACTTTGCCTCCTGAGTTACGAAACAATAGGCATTTTCCGTTCAAAATTATTGTTAATTTTGGATTTACGAATTAAAATGTTATGATCGGTTTCCCTTCGATGATTGGATCTTTAGGTGGAAGAAATTGGAATTATAATTTGATAACGACCTCAATTCTAAGTACAAAACACTTGAATTCGATAGGTATAAGTACAGCAGAATTGTCACTGACTTTTATCTTTATTCGTGGCCAAGTGGTTTAGTCACTGTCTCTACAAGTTTGCCGGACCAGGGATCGATTCCCAGATGGTCACAAGCTCTTGTCTTTCTGTGATTTCACCTGGGGCTTTGATCCCGAGGTCGTTAAGAGAATCCAGACATTAATGTAGCAAAAATATATATGGCTTATTTGAATATGAAAAAAACACGTCTACATGTGCAAAAATTAATCATTGATCGAATGCCAAATAACAAACTACATATTAGCTACGATGGTGAAGATGGGTTGATTTCAATTCTAAGTACAAAACACCTGAATTCGACGGGTATAAGTATTGAAGAATTGTCAGTGACTTTTATCTTCCTTCGTGGACAAGTTGTTTATCGCTACAAGTTTGCCAGACCAGTGATCGATTCCCAGCCGGTCACAAGATCTTGTCTTTGTGTGATTTCGCCTGGGCTTTGATCCCGAGTTCGTTAAAAGAATCCAGACATTCATGTAGCAAAAATATATATGGCTTATTCGAATATGAAAAAACATGTCTACATGTGCAAAAAATTATCATTAATCAAATACCAAATGACAAACTACCAAGTAGCTACGATGGTGAATATGGGTTAATTTCAATTCGAAGTACAAAACACTTGAATTCGACAGGTATAAGTACAGCAGAATTGTCATTGACTTTTATCTTTCTTCGTTGCCAATTGATTTAGTCGCTGTCTCTACAAGTTTCCCGGACCAGTGATCGATTACTCTGTATATATATATATATATATATATATATATATATATATATATATATATATATATATACAGAGAGAGAGAGAGAGAGAGAGAGAGAGAGAGAGAGAGAGAGAGAGAGAGAGAGAGAGAGAGAGAGAGAGAGAGAGAGCGAATAGCAAGACTACTACCCTCTGAAGTAGGACGTCATTTCCCGGAGAGTGATCATCATAAACTGGTTAATACAGCATTAACTGGCCCTGATCAGCCGTATAGGAAACACTAGTTCTTTTTTCTTCCTTTATTGTCATTGATGGAAATATGTACACGGCTGGAAAATTGAATATTGTTCATTGAACAGTTTTCAGATAGGAAGAAATATTTGACCTTAGCGTTAAGATGTAGCAGCTCCCTATAAAAGTCATTATTGGAACGAAATTGAATCATTGAGCAAATATTACACCTGCAGATATCTCACGCAGGTTTAATTCAAGCTGAGACGAGGGAGAGATAGATAAGGGATATCTAAAGAACTATCAAAGATGATGACTTTATTCAATACAAGAACCAAAACAAATAGAGAGAAATAAATCAAATAGAAGCGAAAGCAAAATTATGTCTCTTAAATGTAATTTGCATAATATTACATTTCAAATACACATTAATCCAACCTCCAGCATGAAATAATGAACGACAGAAATAGGGACAAAGCAGTGAGAATTGTATATTAACAATGGAATATCAATATTAAGTCTTAATATTAATTATATTAGTGAACGTCAAAGTAAGAAGGTTTTTAGGATATCAAAAACTGGATACAAATTAGGGGGGAATATTCATAGGCTGGATGCAGGATCACTGAATACTTTAATACTTTGACTGAATACTGATTTTAATTATGTAAGGGTTTACAAAAGAATAGATAATCTGCGTGTCAATGAGAAGATATAGGAAAAATAATTTGTTAATATCTCAGATCAATCTTAAGTAAAACAAACATTCTAACAAAGGAAGATGGAAATATCAAATGAAGACAGTTGGAAGCTATAGAATAGTAGACGAAATAGTAATAACAAAAACAGACAAAGGCAGATTAGAAGGAATGAACTTGATAATGTAAAAAGAAAAAAAAAAAATACTACAGAGGAGAGATTGCTGAAAGTTTACGGGTGGAGAGTACTTTTGAAAGTAGTACAGGAACATCTGTGTGTGACCGTCGAAGAAAGCACCAAAAATGCCTCTTCAGGAAAAGGGAGACAATGGAGGGTGTGAGAACGACTTGGGAGGGAATGAGGATGGCCTGGGAGGGAGTGAAGAGGGCTTGGAAGAGAGTGAGGAGGGCTTGGAAGGGAGTGAGGAGGGCTTGGGAGGGAATGAGAAGGGCATAGGAGGGAGTGAGGAGGGTCTGAGAGGGGGTGAGGAGGGTGTGAGAAGGAGTGAGGAGGGTCTGAAGGGAGTGAGAGGGCCTGGGAAGGAGTGAGGAGGACTTGGGAGGGCCTGGGAGGGAGTAAGAAGGGCTTTGGAGGGAGAAAGGAGGGCTTGGGAGGAAGGGAGGGAGTGAGAAGGGCTTGGGAGGGAATGAGAAGGGCTTGGGAGGTAGTGAGGAGGGTCTGAGAGGGAAGTGAGGATAGTTGGGAGGGAGTGAGGAAGGCGTGGGAAGGAGTGAGGAGGACTTGGGAGGGCCTGGGAGGAGTGAGGAGGACTTGGGAGGGCCTGGGAGGGAGTGAGAAGGGCTTTGGAGGAAGAAAGGAGGGCTTGGGAGGAAGGGAGGTAGTGAGAAGGGCTTGGGAGGGAATGAAAAGGGCTTGGGAGGTAGTGAGGAGGGTCTGAGAGGGAGGTGAGGATAGTTGGGAGGGAGTGAGGAGGGCTTGGGAAGGAGTGAGGAGGGTTTGAAGGGAGTGAAGAGGGCCTAGGAGGGAGCAAGGAGGGGTTGGGAGGAGGGAGGGAGGAGGGATTGGGAGGGAGGGAGGAGGGATTGGGAGGGAAGTTGGGAGGAAGTGAGGAGGGCCTGGGAAGGAGCAAGGAGGGCCTAGGAGGGAGTGAGGAGTGCTTGGGAGGGAGTGGAGGAGGGCTGAGAGGGACTGGAGATGGCTTGGGAGGGAGCAAGGAGGGCTTGGGAGGGAGCAAGGAGGGCTTGGGAGGGAGGGAGTGAGTGAGGAGGGCCTGGGAGAGAGTGAAGAGGGCCTGGGAGGGAGTGAGGAGAGTTTGGGAGGGAGTGATGAGGGCCTGAGAGGGAGCAACGAGGGCCTGAGAGGGAGCAGCAACGAGGGCCTGAGAGGGAGTGAGGATGGCTTGTGAGGGAGTGAGAAGCGTGGTCCGAAAATTCCATCCACGAAAATTCCACCCACCAAATTTCACCCACGAAAATTTCACCCATGTAAAATTCCACCCACGAAAGTTCCACCCATATTTTCTATATTTTTTTATTTTCTTTCATTTATTTAATCATTAGACCAAATGAAACTGTTTATTCTATATCAATAACTGAAGGTTTAAATGTTAACCACTTTTTTTACCCATCCACGATGTTGTTGATGGATTTGAACTTCTCTCTGATGATAAAGATCTACCAACAAAATTTATTACTTATTTTGAGCAGACCTATATTGGTGTCCAACGTGGAAGAGGTGAACGGAGACGGAGAGTTGAACCTCTTTTCCCTATCGAAATGTGGAATGTACATGAGCGTACTCTAAATAACGTACCGAGGACAAACAATCACGTGGAAGGTTTTAATAGTGCTCTAAGAACGTCGTTAACAAGTATCCATCCAAATTTATGGACACTTTGCTCATCAGTCCAAACAGAGGAATCTCTAACTCAAACTAAAATTATTCATTTAAGACGAGGAGACGAGGCTCAGAAAAGAAAGAAATATAAGTCTATAAATGAGAGACTTATAAATCTTGTAGAAAATTATGAGCCATCATGCATATTAGAATTTCTAAAAGGTATAGCATATAACTTGCATGGTTAAATAAATTTAATTTCTTTTGTTTGAATTTAAATTTTGCATAGGTTGCAATACGTAATGGATACACTCAATAAATATTATTTTATGTATTAAAAATTGTCTGTTTCCTTTACCATATGTATAACAGTAATTTCAACCTCACTTTCAATGGATACAATCAATAACTATTATTTCATGTTTTAAGAATTGTTTGTGTTTCCTTTCACATATGAATAATAGTAATTTCAACCTCACTTTCAATGGATACAATCAATAAATATTATTTAATGTTTTAAAGATTGTCTGTGTTTCCTTTCCCACACGTATTATAGTCATTTCAACCTCACTTTTATGATTAAACATACATGAAAGACAAGAAGTAGAAATTCTTTGTGGGTGGAATTTCCGTGGATGGAACTTGACATGGGTGAAATTTTCTTGGGTGGAATTTGGTGGGAGGAATGTTCGTGGGTGTATTTTTCGTGGGTGGAATTTACATAGCACCGTGAGAGGAGCCTGTGAGGGATTCAGAAGGGCTTGGGAGGGAGTGAGGAGGGCTTGGGAGGAACCTGTTAAGGGCCAAAGATCAAGAGAGAGGCAGAGAATTATATGGCTAGATAAGGTGAAGGATGATATGGAGAAAAGAGGTTTGGTGGAAGAGAATTCTTTGATAGAAAGCACTGGAGAGGACACATCAGGCAACCGACCCCTTAATGTAGGGATAACGCTGGGAAAGAGGAGTGAGGGAATCATTGGAAAATATATATGATCAAAGGAATGAAAACTTGCGAGATCTAATAAAGAATGAAACTACTGTCCTTGTAATAAAGGAAATAGCATAAGAAGCAAAAGAGACAAGAATATAATGTTATAATAATGAATGGCTTAAATAAACCAGAGTAAAAAACAATAATGCAAAAGATCTTTGCAATAAGAAAGGCGAGAAAATAATTGAAAAAGAAGGCAAAGAAGAATGATGAAATATCATAAAAACATATAGCAAACATGAAAATGAAATAAAACAGTAAGAAATAAAGAAAAACAGGATCGAATATGGAAACGAAATGACCGAACTAGATGATAACAGGAGCGCATGAACATAGCAATCAATGAAACACTAAGAAATGAAAAATAAAACGATTGAAAAAAACAATGATTACCCCAAGTAAATTCCAGGACTTTATTACAATAGAGGCAAAGACAGCAACAGGACCTGATGTCCCAAAACCTGAGATTCACAACGAACTGAGGAATACTGAAGTGAGTTCAGGAATGTTACTAAAATGAATTAGGGCCAGATGGAAAGCCAGTGCCTTTTAATGGTCTATATATGAATGATCTGTTTTGATGTTGGTAATATTTTAAAAAAACTATTTTTATTTTTCAATACTTCTTATATCATTTATTTATTTTCTTGTTTCCTTTCCTCACTGGGCTATTTTTTCCATATTGGAGCCCTTGAGCTAATAGCATCTTCTTTTTCCAACAAGGGTTTTAGCTTGAATAATAATAATAATAATAATAATAATAATAATAATAATAATAATAATAATAATAATAATAATAACTACCGGAGAAGACCGAAAAACACGAAAAAATGATGATGATGAATGTAAAGTAGGATTCATAAGAGGAGACAAAATGAAACATTCATTTTACAATATTATGTCAAAAAGAGCTATATTAATGAAAATATAATACAATAGTAACTGCTACAGCCTTTAGTAAGATTTCCGACTTGCTAAAATGGGAGACACTGTTGGAAGTTATGAAAAAATAAAAAAAAATAAAAATTCCCCGAAAATCATAAATGTTATCTCGCATAAACCAACGCGAAAAAATAGATATTGATTTAGGGGAGAGTCTGCGAGAAATGGAATTTGCCAATCAAATACGACAAGAAGCACAGGATGAACATTACAGTGTAAGCTGGTCCCATGAAGGGCAATGAAAAGGGTAGAAGAGAAAGCGATAATTTTCAAAAAAAGAATTAGCATTGACAGAGCCATTGTGCTTTTGGTAGAGAGCGAACTATAGAATATGCGAAATATATTCAGCTCCTAAAGGAAACTGGGGACAAATTGGGCATTAGAAATATACCAAGAAAAAAGGAACCTAAAGATATATAATTAGGAAAGATATTCTGTTCGTATAGAAGGCAATAAGAGTATTACAAAATATATTCTATTTTGGCATTGAACTGGATTGGAAGAGGAGTATATTCCAAACGCAAGGAAATGGAAATGATTCAAATTGTCTCAAAACCAGCAAAAATAATATTGGCAATTAAAAAGAAAAATAGCAATAAAGTTTCATAAGGAAAACATTTTTGAAGGGCACTAAAATACCATCCAATTTGTATGGAACAAATATAATAAATCTATGAGACACAGTAAATAGAAAATATACAAGGATAGAAAGTGGGTCTTAATGGAAAATATCAAAAGTAAATGAAAATACAGGTATTTCATCAATTATGAAAACAGGGTATAGATGGGAAGTTGGAGTGCAAAGATATTAAAAAATATAACATTTATTATACAAGGAAAAGTATTTCAGAGCTTAACATGAATATATGACAGATCAAATAAATGACAAAGATGAAAATAAAAGCCAAATTCAGACAATGGGAAGAAGACCTTGGAAATATAGGGAGCTTAGAAATATACAGGAAATTGAAGGAAAACTTTGAAGAACCAATACACTTGACCTCAGTTATATATTTTCAGATGAAAAAAAAAAGAAGAAAAAAACAATACTTGGAAATTAAACATTATATGAAAACATACAAGATGACCTATAAACTGGAATTTATACCTCTTTTGATTCTTTACCAGGACTATATAAAGGAAAGAAGTTATTTCACATAGCAACATTCTTCATCTGAATAAGAAATTTATAAAATAGTTGGCAAAGTATTGATCAGTGCAGAAAATTTTGGATAGAAACATCTATATCATGAGAAAGACAAGATAAGATAGAAAAAATAAACAAATATGAACACTTGAGGAGCCTTTGCATAGACTAAGCATTAAACCAAATGTCTATAAGATTTATTATATTTGAACTCACCAACTAAAGAGATGGAGAAGACGCAGGGATGAGACGACCCTCCAACATCATTGGTGGCGGAGCACTTGACCCATTGGTTTATCCCATTTCCAGAAACGTTAGCAGCCATCACCCAGCCCTCTGAGGATAGACCTTTGTCCTGGTGTCGTAGGGCCGATTCCTGTTGGGAAGAAAAGGAGCATTACTATCCAGAGACGCCATGTGTATCTATATACATTTTCTGTGTTGTGGTACCCCATTGGAAACGTCCCTGCCTGGCGTTCTACTAGACTGGGATTCGAAGCATATATGGTCAGTCTCTAGGGAAGTGTCACTGTCCCTTGCCTTTGCCATTCATGAGACCCCTTTTAACCTTTAAAGTATATATACAGTATCTGTGTATAACGAAGATACTGCGGGAGGCAAGAGAAACTGTTTAGAGAAGCCGTCATCTACTCTAAGGCACAATGAAGGTACACCATAGTCCTTACTTGATGCCAGTGCCTAAGGTCTCCAGGATCAGGGTGGGCATTCCCGATCATTTCTTATATTACCGTTTTGGCCCGAATATAAAGACAAAGAAATTAACAGAAATAATGAAGTGCCCAAGTAAAAAGACCAACACGTCAGAGTTTGAAGTGATGAGGTGAAAGAAAAAAAAACAAATAAGGAAGATGGTTAAAAAAAAAAAGTTTACAGAGTATTACTAAAGTTATAATGAAAATGAAAAGAAACCAATCAAAGATTGCTTAAGTGACAATGTTGTTGTTGAAGGGGGGAAAGAAAGCAAACAAAATAATGAATTGAAGAAACAAAAGCAAAAGACTGAATTACAAAAGGGGCCAAAAAAGACTGAAAATGGATGAAATGGGCAAAGGGGAAAAGCATATCGACAATTACTGAAGTGACAAAGATAGAATAGGGGAGAGTACTACCGTTAATAAAATCAACAATAGCAGTAGAATTATCCATATCTTTATGTAAAGGAGGCAACAGCAAATGTATGAGGAAACTCAAACTACATGAAATGTATTTCCTACAATTTATTGGGTCTAAATAAAAAACCTACGGGTACTGACCACCAGGTTGAACTGTCACAAAATACTGAAAAAATACAGTACCAAGATATAAGTTACCAGTGGTTAACTTAAGATAAATGTGTGGGGACGAAAAACAGTCACCTTGAGAGTTTTGATGCTCGGCACCTAACCTTTCCTGTGTTTACAAAGACGTTCTTGGAAGAGCAACAAGGAACCAGCAACTGTCAGTTTCAAAATAGGGACAGGGAGCCAGGTTCCAAGTAACAGAAAACTGTTATAGAATTGTAACTGTAACAAGGTAATATCATAATGGCATTTTGAAAATTGTGGACTGTGAGGGAACTGGGTGGAATAAATATCTAGAATCTTATCTCAAGTACTAATGTTCATTATCGAATAATAATGTCAATTAATCCAATAGTGAAAATTAAAGCTTTGTGTGATTTCCATCGAGTTGTGTATAAATATCCTTTTCTGAATGGGGATATCTTAACGTGGTGAAAGGGTTTGTGTATCGTCATAATCAGCAAAGCAGTACTAGTCATGGCTACCCAATTTGGGTTGTTTTGCTGTGAGCGATCAGATACAAGTCTCCCACCATCACCAATCCACACTGGCCGGCGTGGTGATGAAAACTAGCCAAACCCCTAACATGAATAAAGATATGTTTGAGGGATTTGTTCAACAGTGAACTAGACACGGTTGCATTTGTTGTTGTTGGTGTGGTTGTTGTTGTTGTTGTTATGTATAAATGTAAATGAAGGTAAATAAGACACAATTAAAAGAAACGTCACACTATATTACAGGGTTTTCAGTGGTGATATTTATTCTTAACTCTATAGAATTATCTAACAGCTTCTGTTTTCCCATTGCCTCAGATTATACCATCCTTTATTTGTATATTCCAAATTGAGCTAAAATATAAGATTACCATTATTTAAAAGAATGAAAGCTGTTAATTTATAAAAAGAAAAAATAAATTCTGAAAAATTTCCTTTACAAGAAATTCAGAAATAGATTCCTTTAAAGATTTTATAATTCCGCATTCATCTTTATAAAGTAATTCCTCTCCTCTGAAAACACAAATTTGCTTTTAACTGTTTAAGATCATTACCAAAACATATGACATAATATTTCCAATATCTCAAGTTTCACATCACTTACACCTGACCAGCTTCTGAATTCTCTCCTCTACAATCTCTTCCCCTGACCTATGACCTTCCATTGTTCGAAATATCGAGAGTATAATATTATCGCTTCCTTTTCAAGAGGGTTATTTCATAAAAGCAAGAAAGAGAAAATATGGTGTCGGTATAAGATAAATCACCTTATGTTCGTAACCCCTTCTTATCTCCCTCAGCAGAGTGAGATGTTTTAGGCACGCAGATCCCTTCTCTGGACATATAAATATAGGTGAACAGAGAAGGGCTTGGATAATACGAAATTATATGTTAGGGTTTGTCTATGTTAGAGCATACGAGGGTAAATCTGGTATACTATGTATGCGCGGTATATAAAGTATACATAAACATGCATGCACACAAATATATACATATAATTTATATATATATATATATATATATATATATATATATATATATATATATATATATATATATATATATATATATATACTGCAATTCATTTATGTTAATAGCTTCTGGCTGGGCAGAGATTCGAACTCTTACCACTCAGCCGAAACCATGCATGCGAGGACTCTACCAGCTGAACTATCAAGAGAGATATAAGTTTATTACAAGTCGCGTGTTGGAAACTCAGAATTCAGCTATCATGGTGGAGATGGGTTCGTTTGAAATGAAAGAACAGAGTCCTGAATTCGACAGGAATATGTACCATAAGCAATTGTAATTACACCCAGATTTTTAAAAGAATCACACCTTTCAGTCTTAGCATACATTACTCTTTCCCATAACTCTCAAAACCTACATTGGGTTACATTTATTCTCAAATTTATCACCATTTTCAAATTCTCTTAGTGACTTCTGCAGTTCCTGTCTTCACATGTTAAAATCAGTACAATATTATCTGGAAACTCCCATTATTCTTTATCCCATTTACAACTCACTTTCTTAACCATAGAAAATCGTGCCTACATACACTGACCTTTATCAATCAGACCTCTAGCATTACACTCTATCCATACAGACTGAAAATAGCAATTTAGAAGTAACTATACTTATGTTTTGTTATCTTTATAGGCATACACATGGATTTTTCTATGCGAACAAACTAAATTTTTACACTGAAAAACTACGAATAAAAAATGCAAGACTCCATTCAAAGCGAAACGAACCTATTAGATAAAGGAAAAAAGTTTTTTGGGGGGCAATTTTTGCTTATTAAAAGTAATCACGAGTTTATGAGGGGAGTTTCTGAGATATTTTTTTTTCTCTGTTAAACTTGCAAGCAACTTTTTATCCAGGAAGGTAAAAGTTTTAAAATATACTTGGAAAAGTTTTCAGCTAAAGATGCAATTGCCAGCAAAAGGCATATCTTTTTAAATCTGCTCTCGGCTAATTACCTGATAACCGGGAGTGAGCTTACGAACGAGGTCGTCATTAGGAGATTAATATTATCACCTCATTCTCAGTATTACCTGACCTTATGGTCATTTCTTCTTTTGATATTCAAATTTTGACGGAGTTAAAAGTAGGATTTAACCTTAGGACCTTGAAATTTGGTGTGACCTTACAATATGACCTTTACCACCGTTATCCCTACATCAAGGGGTCGGTTGCCTGATGCGTCCTATCCAATGCCTTTTTAACAAAGTCATCCTCCTATTCCACCAAACCTCTTCTCTCCATATCATCCTTCTCCGTATTTCACCTTACAATTTGCTGCCTCCCTCTCAGTTTTCTCCTACTAATAGGTTCATCCTAATTCCCAAGCCCTCCTACCTCCCTCCCCACCACCCATTCTCAACACATGCCCAAACCGTCTCAGTCGTGACACTCATATAACCTCTGTAATCTTTACTACACCTGCCATTCTTCTTATTTATCATTTTACCATCATTCAAGCAGTGATATTCCCATAATCTACCTCAGCGTTCTCATCTCCGTTTTCTAAAGCTTTGCTTCCTCTTTTTGTCTTATAGAGTCCCCTTTTCCAATCCACACGTTAACGATAGTATTATTACTGTGATATAGATCTTGACTTTCAGCTTTATTGGCATTTTCTTATCACCTAACACTCCTGCTATCTTCCTCCACTTCCCCAAGGCTGCTTTTATCCTATTCTCAACTTCAGACTCTCATCCTTCCTCCTGACTTTTAGTAGATCCCAAGTATCATATGACCATTATATTTAAAATGTAACCTTACATTGTGACTTCTAAATTGAGTGACTCACCATAAGACCTTCAAAAATAAATTGTAACCTTACATCACGACCTTGAAATTTAGTGTGACCTCACTGCATGACGCTTAGATATAAAATTTAATGTATTAGTATGACCTTGAAATTAATAACACCTTACCTTATGACCCTTAAATATATATTGTAACCTTACGTTATGACCTTGAAATTTAGTTGAGACCTCCATTTCTGGATCTGAGATGTCAATTATGACCGTACCTAATGACTTTGCTTTCTGATCTCCAAATTTTGTCTGACCTCCCCTCATGACTAAGATATCAATGAAAATTTCTTATGAGTGTAATTTTAACATAATCCCTCGAAATTTGGAGCAGATCTTGATACGGACTCAACAAACCAGGCGTGACCTGACTGTATAAACTTTACATATCGAGTGTGACCTTTTCCTTGATGACCGACACGAAGAATGTTACCTTAACCTTTGAACTACCCACCGACCAAGTAAAGAAACATAACCTCACCTTATGCGAAGTCGTCCAGTCGAAGGTCACGTGGGAAGGTGATGCCTTCATGTAACAGTTCATCTTGACCTTTTCGTTCACGGCTGCCAAAATTTCCCTCTCGCCTCTCCAAGCACAGACTGGGGCATCTGGAAACACAATCATCAGATGAAAAGCTCATAGATAGATAAGTTATTTTTGTGATGGAATAAATAAATGGAAAGCAAATAGAAAAAGCAATCATATTTCAGAGCTTCATCAATGAAGAATGTCAACATTTTGTTCAAGTCTACGGACCAAGCTTTCCATTTTTCACAAGTTGACCGTGAAGGAATCTATTGCAGGTTACTGTATAATAATAACAACTATAACCAGAATCTAGATCTTGATCCGGATCACATTCAAAATTTAATGAGTTCTACCAGGGCGTAATACCTCTAAGTTGTTGAAATCTGGTGAAGATTCGTCAAGAAGTTTTGATGTAACTATGCTCTCAGACAAACAGACATAAATAAATGTAAGTCTTTTTATAGCCTCCTTAGCGGATGTAATATTTAGAGCAAAATAAACACTTGAATCATATGTGTAAGCGGAATTCATAGAATTTAGGCTGGGCAAAAAGGTGAAATAAAAAGATTTCATTGTACTCACAGTAGTCATAAAACAATGAAAAAAAAAACTATATTGATGTGGGAAGGATTAGAACCTTTTATTAAATAAATAAATTGATAATTGAAATGAAACTAGGAAAGGTGGCGTGGACATTTAACTTTTTTTTTCTTTTTTTTTGAGTTGGAGTTATCCATGGCTTTCCCTAAAATACTAAAATGCAAAAAATTATTATTATTTTTTTTTTTTAGATTTTTTTTAAAGAATTCACTTCCCATGATCAAACAACCATGTTAAAAAAAAAGGCCAAATCTTATGAAGTGTAACCTATGATTTTTCAATTGGTAACATTTAACAGTATTGGTTTATATATATATATATATATATATATATATATATATATATATATATATATATATATATATATATATATATATATATATATATATATATATATATATATATATATATATGGATAAATATCAACACAACATCGTGTTCAAATAGAAATAAATTTCTACCTCATACTTGGGATCGAACGCTAGCCCCTTCTAATGAAAGGCCAGGTCGAAACCAACCATGCCACGAGAGCCCATAAAAGGAAATCCGAACCTGACGCTAATCTAGCTGTCCGAGGATTTACCTGGCGAGACATCAGTCTCTTACCAGCGAGTTTTACCCGATTTCCCCGGGCCACCACGTGACACGATTGGTAGTAATTCATTCAAATTACCCCTAATAAGTCAATATGGATAAATATCAACACAACATCGTGTTCAAATAGAAATAAATTTCTACCTCATACTTGGGATCGAACGCTAGCCCCTTCTAATGAAAGGCCAGGTCGAGACCCAGGCATTGGCTGCTGATGACTTAGTAGATAGACCTTTAAGTTCTCCCAAACCCCCTATTCCTTAGCTCATAAGGATAGTGAGGTTACAGCGACCAAGGAAACTAACGAGTTTGAGCAGGACTCGAACCCCAATCTAGCGTTCACCAGTCAGGGACAGTACCACATCAGCCACCATAACCCTAAATGTACCCTCAAGCACGAGAACTTTACCCCAAGACAGTGGAAGACCATGGTGCAGAGGCTACGGCACTACCCAAGACTAGAGAACAATTGTGGAGAAGTACTGGAATTTGACAAGTGGCAAGTTAGGCACTAAATGGAGAATTGGATTTTCTGAACTCCTACCGACTCCAAGAACTGACCTCAATAAATGTCTAGCCTCTCCTCTAATGAGATTTCACAACCATTATCAATTCAAATATATATCTATCATAGTTGGATTAGTCCTCAGTACTGTGTTGTAACAAAATCAACAAATAATGAATAATGTTTAAAGATCAAGAAGTTGACTTTCTTCAGTTCAGTACCTATGACCAAGAGAGAATTCACTCCTCATGCCAGAAACCAAGGCCTGGGAACTTAACTAATCTGGCACTTTGAAATTACGACAATGATAGAAGACATAATAGATAAAAAATATGTATAAAAATATGCCATTCTTATTAAGTATATAATTTCTTGTTCACCAAAAGATATTTTACTTAAAAGATCAATCTATGATTTTGATGTTATGCTTCATAATAAAAGTACTTTAAATCAAGTAAACTGCTTGTAACTCCAGTCTACCTGAAACAAAATAAACGTTTTTTGGAAAAAAATGGAGTATTATGAGCATTTCAGGTACGTGAGACTTCGTCTATAATATCCAGTGATTTATTTTCTAGTTTCTGTGCGTGTATGTGTGTGTGTGTGCGCACGCGCGTGTGCGTGTGCATGTGCGTGTGCGTGTGCGCTTGTGTTTTGGGATTGAGGTTCTATACTTTAAAATTTGCATTAAAAAACGGTAAATGTCTGGCAACATTTATTGCAGGATTTTTACCGTCTTAAAAACGGATATATTGACGTAAAGGAGTGATATTACGGTCACCAACCCGTAACTGAAAATAAATTAAGGTAATATAACGGTCACCTGTATTTTACTAAAATACAGTTGAGAACAGCATACTTTTACGGAGAATTTCCGATTAAAATTACGGGTTTTTCTAACAGTGTAAGTAAGTAGAGTCA
>NC_090749.1:51163774-51171274 GCF_036898095.1 Palaemon carinicauda | reverse complement strand
TCAATACTACACAGTATTCTAGAAGTTTTATTCCAGCTGTTACCAAGTTGTGGAATGATCTTCCTAATAGGGTAGTTGAATCAGTAGAACTTCAAAAGTTCAAAGTTGGAGCAAATGTTTTTATGTTGACCAGGCTGACACGAATCTTTTTATAGTTTATATATGACATATCTCTTTTTGACGTTGTTAATAGTTTATGTAGGACATATCTGTTTTGCGTTGTTACTGTTTTTCAGAATGATTTATTGTTAATTTATTCTCATAATTTATTTATTTCCTTATTTCCTTTCCTCAGTGGGCTATTTTTCCCTATTGGGTCCCTTGGGCTTATAGCATCTTGCTTTTCCAACTAGGGTTGTACCTTGGCTACTAGTATTAATAATAATAATTACATCTAAAATTAGACCGACACCACTGCATTAAATACTAAATAAAAAAAGCAAACCATTGAGTTAAATCTGGATGAAAACCCACACCAATGCTTTAAATATTGAATTAAAACCCACTCCATTGCCTTAAATCCTAAACCAAACCCAAACCACTACATTAAATCCTAAATAAAAACTCATAAAATTCCATTAAATTTTAAATCATAACCCATATCATTGCATTAAGTGGTAAATTAAAACTGAGATGATTGCATTAAATCCCAAATTAAAACCCACATTATTGCATTAAATATCAAAATAAAATTAACATTACTGCATTAAATATGAAATCAAAACTCACACCACTGTAATAAATCCTAAATTAACACCCACACCATTGCATAAAATCCTAAATCAAAACCCACACCATTGCATTATATATTAAATTATAACCAACACCATTACAATAAATCCTAAATCAAAACTCATACCGTTGCACTAAATCCTGAATTAAAACCAACGCCATTTTATTAAATTCTAAATTAAAAACCCATTATTGCATTAAAGATTAAAATGAAACTTACACAATTACATTAAGTATTAAAATGATACCCAAAAAATTACATTGAATTCTAAATTAAAACTCATACCACTGCATTAAATTCTAAATCAATTCCGATACCATTGCATTAAATCATAAATTAAAACCCCCACCATTGCATTAAACCCTAAATCAAATTCAGACAATTGCATTAAATCCTAAATTAAAACCCACACCATTGCAATAATCCTAAATTAAAACCCATACCATTGTAATAAATTATAAATTAAAACCCATACCATTGTATTAAATCCCAAATTAAAACCACACCATTTCATTAAATCCTGAATTAAATATCTTTCTATTGCATTAAATCTTATAATAAACCCCACACCATTGCATTAAATATTAAATCCCTGATCATTGCATTAAATCCTACATCAAAACCCAGATATCTGGATTAAATCCTAAATCAAAATCCACAACCTTGCATTAAATCCTAAATCAGAAAACACCATTACATAAACTCTTAAATTAAAACTCATACCATTGCAATAAATCCTAGATTAAATTCCATACCATTGTATTAAATGCTATATTAAAACCCACACAATTGTATTAAATCCTAAATTAAAACCCACAAAATTGTATTAAATCTTAAATTAAAACCCACACAATTGCCTTAAATCTTAACTTAAATCCCATATCATTGCATTAAATCTTATATTAAGACCCACACCATTGCATTAAATATTAAAGCCCACACCACTGCATTAAATCCTAAATCAAAACCCACACCATTGCATTGAATCCTAAATTTAAACCCACACCACTGTATTAAATCCTAAATAAAAATCCTCAAAATTGCATTAAATCCTAAATGAAAACCCATATCACTGCATTAAATCCTAAATAAAAATTCACAACATTGCATTAAATCCTAAACTAAAATTCACAACAATGCATTATATCCTAAATTAAAACCCACACCATTGCATTAAAATCACAAATTAAAACCCACATCACTGGATTAAATCCTAAATAAAAATTCACAAAAATGCATTGAATAATAAAATAAAACCCACACCACTGCATTCAATACTAAATTAAAACTAAAACCATTGCATCAAATAATGAATTTAAACACCACTGCAATAAATCCTAAATTAAAACTAACACCATTGCATTAAATCCTAAACTAAAACCCGCACCATTGCATTAAATATTGAATTAAAATCCAAACTATTACATTAAATATGAAATTAAAACATATAACTGCATTAAATATTAAATTAAAACCCACGCCATTGCATTGAATACCAAATTAAAACCCATAGCATTGCATTAAATATTAAATTAAAACCCACATCATTAAATTAGATATTAAATTAAAACCACCACCATCGCATCAATTCCTAAATTAAAACCCACACCACTGCATTAAATAATAAATTAAAACCCATACCATTGCATTGAATATTAAATTAAAACCCACACCATTGCATGAAATATCAAATTAAAACCCACACCATCAACATTAAATCCTAAATTTAAAACCCACACCACTGCATTAAATCATAAATTAAAACTCACACCATTGTGTCAATACTTCAATTAAAACTTACAGCATTGCATTAGAAGCTAAATTAAAACTCACACCATTGTATTAAATCCAAAATTAAAACACATACCACTGCAATAAATCCTAAATTAAAACCCACGCATTGCACTATATCCTAAATTAAAACTCATACCATCGCATTAATTCACAAATTAAAACCCATACCATTGCATTAAATTTTAAATTAAATTGCACTATATCCTAAATCAAAACTCATACCATCGCATTAATTCACAAATTAAAACCCATACCATTGCATTAAATTTTAAATTAAATTGCACTATATCCTAAATCAAAACTCATACCATCGCATTAATTCACAAATTAAAACCCATACCATTGCATTAAATCTTAAATTAAAACCCACACGATTGCATTAAATCCTAAATTAAAACCCACACCATTCCATTAAATCCTAAATTAAAACACATACATTGCATTAAATCTTGAATTAAAACCCACACCATTGCATTAAATCCTGAATTAACTTCCACACCATTGCATTAAATCCTAAATTAAAACATATACCATTGTATTAAATCCTAAATTAAATCACATACCATTGTATTAAATCCTAAATTAAATCACATACCATTATATTAAATCCTAAATTAAAACACACACCATTACATTAAATCCTGAATTAAAATCAACACCATTGCATTAAATCCTAAATTAAAACATATACCATTGCATTAAATCTTGAATTAAAAGCCATCTAATTGCAACAATATAATTTGTTCATACTTAGAATCTTGAGTGATAAATTGCACAAAAACCCCTTCCCATCCTAACTTAAAATCAATAAAAATCCTTTAAAACCAAAAAACCTACTAAATAACCCTCATATTTTGCCAATATGAGACCTTTTCCGTCACTTTAGGTCAATACTAAACCTGTAATCATTCTCAAAAATATTCGAGATTACATGAAAAACACTTCCTTTGATTGTCACAAATGGCTTTTCGTCCAAAATATAAAACAATACAGAATCCCAACCTATTACTTAAAACCCAAGAGTAAGAATTGTTTGAGAAGATCTCAGTATGTACTTTTTAGGAAATAAAAAATCCCATGCTCATGCTTGAAAATCTAAGAAAAACATTATATAGAAAACTTCATTGCTATGAAAAGTTGAGAACCTTTCTCAATTTGTACTTAAACTCTATATAAAAACCAAAATAAGTTTCTAAAATTACCCTATGAATTGCCAGTGAAACCCGGTCCTGTCCATACTAACAATAAACTCGAAATACTATAGTTATACATAAAAATTCTTGAAAAATGAAAGAAAGTTTCTTCATTGTCATGAAAAACTCTTTCCGTCCTTAAAGGTAATCCATAAAAGAAATTGTTTTCTAGTAAATTGCAAATCGAAACTTGAAACAATCAGTAAAAAAAAAAAAAAAAAAAAAAAAAAAAAAAAAAAAAAAAAAAAAAAAAAAAAAAAAAAAAAAAACATGGAAAAAACTGAAAAAAAAATCTTCATTGCCAATGAAACTTTCCCCCAATACTCACAATCTACGTGCATTATCTAAAAATATCTATAATAATAATGATAATAATAATAATAATAATAATAATAATAATAATAATAATAATAATAATAACAATAATAACAAGAACAACAACAATAATAATATAATAATAATAATAATAATAATAAATTTTAAAAAATTCGGAATATTCGTGATAATTTTGCGAGGAAGCAATCTGATCATACAATTCCATCAAAATGTATGCTTTTTATGTGTTTTCGCAAAAAAGCAATATTACAGCAAATAGTAAAATAAACCAACATTTAAGCATAAAAACCTATGAACAAAATCTCTCTAAAAACCCATCTTCATTGCCATTAAAAATTTCCCCTCATACTCACAATCTATGTGCATTGTCTCAATGTTTTTTTATCTATACATGCAAACAGTACAAAGACAAATTTATGCTTAAAAACATATGGAACAAATTAAAAAAAAAAAAAAGTCTTCAGTGCCTAAAACATTATCCTCTCATACTCACAATCTATGTGCATTGGTCTCAAAGACCTCTTTTATCTATACATACAACCAGACCCTAATTTACGTTTAACCATACGGAACAAATCTTAAAAATCTTCATTGGCTTTAACATTATCCTCTCAATACTCACAATCTATGTGGAGAGCAACGGCATTGCTCTCTCCATCCCCTTCGGTGTTGGAGGCAAGGCAGGTGTAGAGTCCAGAGTCCTGATGCTGCAGCTCAAGAAGAGTCAGACTCCGTCCTTTTGTTATCACGTTTTTGCCGGGTGTAAAGGTCGGCCCTGTAAAAGTAATATGGGTCTTGTGAGTCACTAAATAAGAGGAATAAGTCGAATGGAGATGTTATACTGATGTTAAAATTGGTCAGATAAAAATTGTAACTTTCTACTCAAATTAGTCAATTCAGACAAAGAAAGGTCATACACATCGCTCTGGATGAGTCATACAGATCTCTTTGGATGAAGAAAAGCCAAAAATATCTATCTGGATAAGAAAATCGAATTATACCAGCTGCCTTTTAAAGCTAGAAGTAAGTTTAGGATATGTGAAATAGCCAACCAATTTAACATAAGTTGGCGTCCAAAATATTCAGGAGAATAATTATATATCGTGCAGCCAAAAGATTGTGTTGACACAAGAATAGTTACATAGTAGACATATGTCTACTGCAGGTTCTAGAGATTTCAAACATGCGGCCCCAAGACTATACAATAAGCTCCAACTACACATACGAATGAAAGGAGATATTAAGGCTTTTAGGATGAAACTGAAGACTTTCTTGTTTTCCAAGTGCTTCTATAAAGTGGATTTGACAATGAATGTGGAATGCGCTGTGGGATACTCTAAATATCTTAGACTGTATACGGCAAACAGGTTTATTAGGTTGAAGAGAGCCCAAACCCATACTTAAGGGCTACAAGTTTGCAAGAGCCCGTGCCCTTACGGCGAGACCAGGCAATCTGCAACAAGCCCACACCCAAACGGACTTTGTCAGATAAAGGTCAAACAGACATCTTTGAATAAATCAAGATGAATGTATGTCTTAGCAAAGATAGGACAAATGGATATTTCTTAGAGAGAGAGAGAGAGAGAGAGAGAGAGAGAGAGAGGAGAGAGAGAGAGAGAGAGAGAGAGAGAGAGAGATTTCTGTGGATATGTTGTATTAACACCTATACAACCGGGAAGGGAAAAACATTCAAAAGAGTTTTTATGGAAAATTGATCAAATGGATCTTTTTTTCTGCTTGATAAAAAAGTAAAGGAATATGTTTTTTCAGAAAGCAGAAAATGGAACTTTGAAAAACCTTCGAAGTTAGGTTGGATCTCTCAAGAGAGATCACGGTTAACTATGTCTTCTGGAAGACATAAACAGATCTAATGGATATTTCAAAAGAGGCAACCCCCCCCCCCACCGAAAAAAAAAATGTTTTTGAAGGGAAGCAAATCTCAAAAGGGGACTTTCTGGAGAGAGAGAGAGAGAGAGAGAGAGAGAGAGAGAGAGGAGGAGAGGAGAGAGAGAGAGAGAGAGAGAGAGAGAGAGGAGAGAGAGAGAGAGAGAGAGTGAATTATTGTGTTCCTTTGACCCTCCCTTAATAGAAATAGTCGTTTTTTTAGAGATAAATGATTAGAATACTTTAATACAAGAATTAGCAGATCTTTCTGGTTAGAATAAACAAGTGAAGTAATTATCTTTATATCAAGAAAAATTAAGAAAAAGATTGAATGATCTAAAAGGAATAATATTGGTCCCTGTATAACTAAAAGGAAAGTCTGAGTAAAAAGGTCAATTACAAAAATACTGAATATAAGGAAAGTCCCATTTTGCCAAAAGAGATTTTTGCATAAGACGCTAGATGTGAAAATGTGCCAATAGGTCGACCGCATATTTTTATATGTATAATATCAGGATCCTCTTTGAAAATTACTCCCTGGAATAATAAAATTGTAAAGGTGAGACTGAAAAGGCTATTATGAAAGGTCAAACTAACCTTTCATAATAGTTCACTGAAAAAAAAAAACTGTTTGTAGGAAAAAAGAGAGATATAAATAAAATATTCACACAAAGACCAAATAAAAAAATAATCTAAAGATGATGTCCCAGTTGTAAAGTTCCAGATGAAAGAATTAGTTGTGGTAACGTCCCTGACAGGTGAACATCAGACTGGGGTTCGAGTCTCGCTCAAACTCGCTGTAACCTGCCCTTCAGCTAAGAATGTGGGTTTTGGGGGAGCCTATAGGTCCCTCTGCTGAGTCATATGCAGCCATTGCCTGGCCCTCCATGGTCCTAGCTTGGGTGGAGAGGGGGTTTGGGCGCTGATCATATGTACATATGGTAAGTCTCTAGGGCACTTTCCTCCTTGATAGGGCCATGTCACTGTCTCTTGCCTCTACCATTCATGATTGGCCTTGAAACCTTTAAAATAATTTGCTAAGATATTTTTTCTTTTTTTTTACTTATTTTGCCTGAGGTGGTCATTTTGCTTGCTCCATATCTGCAGTTTCCATAAAGATCCTGAACCTGCAATCTTAGAAGGGATCGAGTCCCTGGTTTTAAACATCAAAACATCGGAAGCCTTTTCAGCATTGGCTACCCGAAAAACATCACGAAGAAATCCATTTGGCTAAGAAAGAACACTTAAATTCGCGTAAGCCCATAAAGCATACCATGATTTCATCATAAAAGATGTATTTTAGTTCCTTTTAAACAGAAAAAAATTCATCTATGTCTTACCGTAAAAATACTTTTCTACTTATAATAAAGCAATTAAAATCGATGTCTCTAATGCATGGTAGATGGAATGAGTGAAATGTATAATCAACAAAACTCAAAAAAAATATTGAGTTATATTGAATTGGGGGAAAAAATATATTGGCTGAATTTGAATACTTTCATCTGAAACCAATATAAAGGAGGTTTGACCAGATTTCAAACTTTACCAATATGCAAAACT
>NC_090749.1:51118774-51156274 GCF_036898095.1 Palaemon carinicauda | reverse complement strand
CAAAGGAATAAAAGGTGACCTTTCCTCTCTCCGCTCCTCCCAGCCTGACGAGGTATTCAACCGAATTTAGCTAGTACTGATAGGGCTCCACAGACCATTACGAAAAAAAGATACTTCTAAGCGCCTAAATAATAAAACTACACACGTTATTACTATAATTTTAATAATTAATTTCATTATTATTATTCACTAATTACACCAAATGTATTTAGCATGGCTTAAATAGATTTCTGAGACAACGAAGTAAAGGAGAGAGAGAGAGAGAGAGAGAGAGAGAGAGAGAGAGAGAGAGAGAGAGAGAGAGAGAGAGAGAGAGAGAGAGAGAGAGAGAGGTGCATAGTCACAAAAAATTACCCACAGTATATGAGGACGAAGTCATGAAAAGGTTCACTCACTAAAACTTCATTATGGATTTTAACACTGGATAAAACCTTCAAATTTGAGACTCCGGGTTTAATGACCCTGGCGTTTATAAACCACTAAAAGGCTACAAAGCCTTAACGACATCTTGGGATCTTCTCATAACTAAGAGCTGTTATTCTGAGGCTAGTGTACCAACCGTTTGTCACACGGTCGTACATAAATTATTTTGTATATATTATGCTTGTATCTTTGCTCTTCCCTCGCACTAAAAAGAACCAGACTAAACATGTCTGCGTTTTTCTTCTCTAACATTGTCTGTTTCTCGAACATGAAAATTCCTTTTGCCTTGAGGTTTTGTATATAAAAGAGAGTGTTCTTTAACAAAATTAATCAGTTGATTGCATCCTGCCTTCGAGTCATAACCTTTCTCTCGGCCGTCACATTGGTGACCCCGGAAGTCGACTCGCTCCCACCGCCTTCCACCCCCCCCCTCGCCCCTCTATTGTTGGTACTATGGCGGACTCTACGGAAGTTGGCGCTGCGGCTCCCCCATTGAAACTTTCGTCATTCGCCAGCGGAGAGGCATTTGCTTGGTTTCAGCGGACAGAAGTCCAGTTTCGCATCAACGGCGTGACTCCCTCAACCACCAAAGCACATTATGTTCTCGCGGCGATACCCGAGGACACCTTCCCAGAAATATCCGACTGGCTTTGTGAACAAGGAGACACCCCAATAGCATATGACGCCCTCAAAACATAACTTCTGCAGCAGTACTCGCCGTCGCCAGCCGCCCGTATAGCAAAGCTTTTTCAGCTCTCTCAACAACCGTTGGGGGACCAAAGGGCTTCGCTTGCCCTCAGGGAAATGACCAGTATCGCTCGCCTTCAACCTGCCGCAGACGGCTATCCTCGTGAGGTAAACCTACTTCGTGCCCTTTGGATATGCCGTTTACCAAGACCTATACGCGCTGCCATACCCGATTTCGATAGTTTACCCATAGAGGACTTGATGACCAAAGCTGACGCCCTTATGGACAGCCACTTCAAGACCTCCATCAACGCCTCCACCCCTGACGAAGAGGATGCCTATTCAACGTCAACCGAAGCTGACATGAATGCCGTAGGACATACACGCCTACCCTGTGACGTGATAAGCGGCGACAAAGCCACCCACCACCCACCAGCCACTTACTACCTCCCATCCGCCGCAATTTTGCTACTACCACTTCAGATTCGGGGCAAACGCGAAGAAATGTGCAGAGGATTGTCAGTGGCCAAAAAACGTGTAAGTAGGCCATCGCTCGTGGCGGTGGCCTCCCGTGTTTCTAATTTTTTCTTTTTACAGGATGCAGGAACGGGCGTGCGAATTTTGGTAGACACGGGTGTTTGTCCTTCTCTTTTGCCAAGGAAACTCTTCAAGACACGACGTAGTCTGTCAACATCTGCCGACGTCCGCTTGGTAGCTGCCAACGGATCTGCGATACCCACCTACGGTTACGAGAACCTCACATTATCGTTCAGAAACGGTAAATTCAATTGGAAGTTTCTCGTTGCTGACGTCACAATGCCAATCCTTGGTGCGGATTTCCTCTCTCATTTCCACCTTCTGGACGATTGGTCAACGCAGACTCGTACTCGTCGACACCTCTTCAACCCGCCCCCTCTAACCTCGCTCTCCACATCAGCGCACCTATGGATGGCTACGCACACCTCCTCACGTCGTACCCAGAAGTTTTCCGTCAAAAATTTAGCAAAACGCACACGGTTCCTGCCAAGCACGGTATTTATCATTTCGCCGAAATTTAGGAAATGGGCCTTTGCCAAAAGGCCTCCAGCTCATGTTCGTCAGCCTTACACATCGTTCTGAAGAAAGACGGCTCCCTCCGTCCGTGCGGGGATTAAAGGCGCCTGAACATGCAAACAGAATCGGATCACTACCCCCTCCCAAACATTGCCGACGTGACCTCCTACCTGCACAAAGCAAAGGTTTTCTCTACGCTCGATCTCCTGAAGGGGTATTATCAGGTGCCTATGAGCCCAGAAGACATCCCCAAGACTGCCATCACCACTCCGTTTGGTACATACACCTTCAATTACTCCTGTTTTGGCTTTCGTAATGCTGGGGCCACATTTCAACGTCTCATGGATGGCATCTTAGGGGACCTCCCTTTCTGTGTATGTTATGTGGACGACATACTTCTGTTCTCCTCCTCAAAAGAGGAACACCTCCGTCACCTGCGTATCGTGGTCGACCGCCTGCAACAAAACGGCCTTGTAGTCCGGTACGACAAGTGTACCTTTGGCGCCAACAAAGTGTCGTTCTTAGGGCACCGCATCATTCCTGAAGGAGTCCATCCCCTCCCTGAGAAGGTAGCAGCCGTTCAGAACTTCCCCGCGCCCTTGACCGTCAAAGCTCTGCAGGAGTTCTTGGGCATGATCAACTATTATCACCGTTTTCTGCCAGCCATTGCCGCCACTCTTGCTCCCCTCCACGCCTCCCTCAAGGGCAAGCCAAAGGACCTGAAGTGGGGTCCCCTTCAAGAAGCAGCCTTCTGCAATGCAAAGAAGGTCCTATCAACTGCTGCGGCTCTCACTTTTCCTATCCCACATGCCCCTCTCCTTCTCTCCACCGATGCCAGCGACGTCGCTATTGGTGCAGTACTCGAGCAGGTGGTCAACGGCTCGCCCCGCCCATTGGTCTTCTTCAGCAGAAAACTGTCCAAGGCAGAATCGGGCTATTCTACCTTCGATTGAGAATTGCTAATTGCTGGCGGTGCACTTGGCTGTCTGTCACTTTCGTCATTTCTTAAAAGGTACGCCCTTCGTCATTCGCACAGACCACATGCCTCTGGTGCACACCTTTACTCGACAGTCTGATGCCTGGTCCGCCCGGCAACGCCGACATCTCTCCGCCGTGGCTGAATACATTTGCACCCTTCAATACGTCCCTGAGAAAATGAATCCCGTTGCCGATGCCCTGTCAAGAAACACGTTAGCTGCCGTTCAACTGGGATTGGATTACAACGCCCTGGCTGAAGCCCAACGACAGGATCCAGAATATCAAACATGTAGGACATCCTGCACGTCCCTCCGTTGGGAGGACTTCCACCTCTAAGACTCCAACACCACCCTCCTCTGTGCCGTCAGTACTGGCAGACCACGACCTTGGATTCCTGCTCCCATGCGCCGACAGGTGTTTGATTTCATTCACGGCCTTTCACATCCCTCGTGCCATTCTACTGCACAGCTGCTGAAGGCAATGTTCATTTGGCACGGCATTTCTAAGGATGCTAAGGATTTGGTAAGCGCCTGTACTTCTTGCCAAACTTCCATAGTATATCGACACACGGATTCAGGAGTGGGCACCTTTCCTCAACCTCAGCGTCGTTTCGCACACATTCACGTCGACGTTGTGGGCCCCCTACCCACATCACAAGGACATCGTTACCTGTTTACCGTCATCAACTGCTCCACTCGTTGGCCTGAAGCCATTCCCATGGAAACTGCAACGTCCGCCTCATGCACATCTACCTTACTCTCTGGATGTATTGCAAGATTAGGTATCCCTGAGCATATTACTTCTGACAGGGGAACCACTTTCACCTCAATTGTGGACATCATTAGCAAATCTCCTGGGCATCACCCTACATCAGACAACGGCCTACAACCCCGGTGCCAATGGAATGGTTGAACATTTTCATCGCACCCTCAAAGCAGCTTTGATGTCCCGCTGCAAGGATTGCATCTGGTTAACTCAGCTTCCCTGGGTCCTCCTGGGACTAAGGACCACTCCTAAAGATGCCCTCGATGTCTCGGCAGCTGAAATGGTGTATGGCGACCCGTTGGTCGTCCCTGCTGATTTTTTTCCTTCTACAACCTCCTCCGATGATCTCCAGCGCATACGTCACGTTCTGGGAAAATTTACTCCATGCTGCCAGACTTACACGGCCCTTTTCCTTGTGATCTGACGCAGTCCAAAAGCATTCCTACTAAACATTCGGGGCAAAGAAGACTGGGTCTCCATTGATCGTCTAAAACCTGCTTATCTACTGCCAGATGACCCACCTACAGTTCGCCTCTTTAGATCAGGGCGCCCTATTTAACATGTACAGTATGTCATTTTTAGGGGGGGAGCCTTGTACCAACTGTGTGTCACACGATCGTACATAAATTATTTTGTATATATTATGCTTGTATCTCCGCTCTTCCCTTGCACTAAAAAGAACCAGAATAAACATGTCTGCGTTTTTCCTCTCTAACATTGTCTGTTTCTCGAACAAGAAAATTCCTGTTGCCTTGAGGTTTTATATAAAAAGGAGAGTGCTCTTTAATAAAGTTACTCAGTTGATTGCATCCTGCCTTTGAGTCATAACCTTTCTCTCGGCCGTCACACTAGATATTAAGGGATTAAATAGGATATTTGTTATCTACGTAAATGTCTAAGCTTGTAGGCCATGCTGTAGATACCATTGGTAGGCTTATAACTGCTATAATGCCTTTCCATTTCTTGAATTTTGATGTACTTGTATTAATCTGTGCTTTGACCTCGACTGTGTATGACTTTCCTTTCTTTGGCTTATAATTTTTACAAGGGCTAATTTTTCTGAGAATTCATATCTGTAATTGTTCTCATTTGTAAAGTGTTCGAACCTACAAGGCACCTAAATATTAAGACTCTCAGATAGAAACTAAAGATTTTCTGGTTTTCTAAGTGGCTCGATAATGTCAATTTAACAATCAAGTCGAATACGCTATAGGATACTCTAACGAAGACTGTATATGGCAACCATATTTTTCAGCTCCTGTAGGGCAAAGGATTTCTTTGTGTGATAGGACCCGGAAAACAGCCCTTAAAGTTTTAAAGGTTTAAAGGCCACTCATGAATGGAAGAGGCAAGGGACTGTGACATTGCCATATCAAGCAGAACAATGCATAGAGGCTGACAATATATACATATGATCAACCTCAAGCCACTCTCAACCCAAGCTAGGACCAAGGAGGGCCAGGCAATGACTACTGGTGACTCAGCAGATGGACCTGTAGGCTCCCCAAAACCCTCTATCGCTACGCTACCTCACAATGATGGTGAGGTTGCAGCGTCCCAAAAAACTAACGAGTTTGAGCGGGACTCTAACCCCAGTCTGACTACTACCAGCTTATAGTTCATATAACGAATACAAATTTCCGAGCTTATCATTTCCTACTCTTGAACTTACAATTTCTTTGAAGTTTACAATTCTTACAATAACTCCCCATTTTCAAGCTCATAGTTCCAAAATCAGTTTTCAATTCTAGATTTAGCATTGATAACGCTCTTCATTTCTAAGCTAAAATTGGCACAAATGCCTCCCCTTTGTAGAGAGTAGGGTTCCCCTGCTGTACAGGATCAGATAAGCAGCCCTTAAAGTAAAAGTAAAGTAACCTAATAATTCATGCACTATTTTAACATGGCCTCTCATCCTTAATCTTATAGTACCCTTGTAGTTCCCCACATAAAAATTTCATATCAATGCAATTAGTCCTTATTTCTACTTATAACCAATGCAATGGTTTCATAATGTTATGGACCAGAACTACAGTAATTTATGCCATAATAAATCAATAACAGTAATGTAATTTATAAATAACATTAACAAACTATGACAACTTAATCTTAACGAACATTATCAATAATGATTATATCACAAACAATGTCTGCCTTAGCCCTCACTTGTTAAGCACAATAGGGACACCCAATCCGAAGGACTAAGTCTTATAGAGGATCCTAGCTGGTAGTATCAATAAAGTCCAAGAGGGTCTTTGAAGCTCTCTGTCAAGGTCTGATTATGTCTGCTTTTACATCATGATGGTGTATATTGCCGGGACCTTCTAGCTAAGAATGACCTCTCGCAATTCTGCAACCCATAGTGCTTTTACGTAAGTCTGTCTTACTATTTATAGAATTTTCTAACTCCCTAAACTTTCTAAGAATCTTTCTAACTCCCTGAACAGATAGAATCTCTCTTGCAGGCTGCCTCAGTACAAGAGCCAGTGTCTTGCTATAGGTAAGGCGTTCTTGAACGAATGAACAGATAGAAACAAGAAATAGATAAACATGCTATGGGGGGAAATGGCCAGTCTAAATATAGTAACAACAAAATGATTTTTGATATTCTAGAAAGACCAAAATGTACTAACTTCAACAAGTAAAATAAATAAAGAAGCACCAATCAACCTTCACAATAAGTTTATAATCCAAAATATGCATACCAGAACTGCTCTTGTGGTTTTGCATTTAGTAAAATCTAATAATAAAAACAATAAAAGAAAAGTGTACAAAATTCGAAAAAAAATTAGTAGCTTTACCCCACTAACAAAAAAAAAAAAAAAAAAAAAAGATTCCAGTGTCAAAGACTTCACTGGTATACCCAGATAAATATCAGTATTGTTGTTTTAAGGAAAATAAATCTTTCTCAAAGTTGAAAAAGTCAATGCAATGCAATCCACAAAAACATCTTTCATTGAATATTTCTAAATCTCAAAGTTATAAAAAAAACACATGAAAGCGGTAAATTGTGAAAAAAAAGACGTTTAAACCTTCACCAATATACCTAAACAAAGACATTGTTTTTTTTTTTTTTTTTTTTTTTTTGAACGGAAAATCTATCCATGTTTAAACACTGGATTTTTTTTTTCTACATCGTCACGTACTTCCAATACTAACATGCACTTCACGCGCCCTCAACTCTGTGTTCCCACTAACGCCCCTTTCCTGAACAGATTGCCCTAAAAAATGTTTGGTGTTTTATAGTTTGGGAGGAAAACGTTCGAAAATAAACTAGAACAAAACGTTGACAGTAAACGCGGAGCGATGCAGTTTAGTTGAAGACGTTATATAACTGTGAAATCATCTCGGCCGTTTCTGTGCTTGGAGAAAAAAATGTAAGAAAATTAAAGAAATGGTTGAGGCGTCTTGCATTTTGTGAAAAAAACCTCTTTGAAAACAGAAACTACATATAATTCTTACACACACACATCAAGTATGGACGTTAGTAAGATGCAATTTAGGGAAACATTTGTCCCACCCATGATCTCTTTCTACTAACCTGTGGTAGGGGTTTAAAGATCACTCATGAATGACAGAGGCAAGAGACAATACCCTAGAGACTGACCATATATACATATGAACAACGTCCGAGGAGGTGGGACCAGGGAGGATCAGGCAATGGCTGCTGATAACCTGGCAGGTAGACCTATAGGACCCTTAAACCAATCCCATTCTCAGCTCACATGGATAGTGAGGGTGCAGACTATACAAGAAATTACTGACATTGAGCTGGTCTCAAACCCCAGTCTAACGGATTTTCAGGTAGAGACGATTCCAATAGAGTTTAAAGAATGCTACCACCGTACATCTTGCGTGTTGTGGAAAGCGACTAAAAGGACAGCTGCTGCTTTGTTAGCTTGCTTTTCTGCCTTGGGCTCACCGCCAATAACTGTGGCTGATGACTTCAAAAGGCCATGCGATCGTAAAAACGTCTGCCATCCTGGTCGTAATACTAGGAAAGCAGTTAATTCTAATAGTCAGGCCTTCTCCGTCATGAGGCTCAATACTACACTGTACTCTAGAAGTTTTATTCCAGCTGTGACCAAGTTGTGGAATGATCTTCCTAATCCGTAGAACTTCAAAATTTCAAAATTACAGCAAATGTTATTATGTTGAACCGGCTGATATAGTATATTTTATACATGAAATATGTTTTGATGTCACTGTTTTTAAAATATTTTAATATAATTGTCCATTATTTCTCATATCATTTATTTATTTCCTTAGTTAATTTCCTCGTTGGGTTATTTCTTCCTGTTGGAGCCCTTGGTCTTACAGCATCTTGCTTTCCAAACTAGGGTTGTAGTTTAGCTAGTAATAACAATAATAAAATCATCAACAACTCCTGATACCATTAGAAATAGAAGGCGCATCAGGCAACCTGCCCCTTATGTAGGGATAACGGTGGAAAAGAATATATGTCTTCTATTAGTTCAGGAAAAAGGTTGAATGGGAAATGGAATTATGAAAATTTTAACATCATCCCTTTCACACTGTCTGATTTTGTTGATTTGAGAAACTAACTTTCTCCTCTTAGCCTTTAGGCTCCTTCATTGTGATCCATTATTGCTAGTGACAGGCCATTCCAAAAGGCTAAATTTTGTGAGATAGAAAACAACATAGGGGTTACAGTTTTCTAGAATTAAATTCTAAACTGAGCAGGACCAGAAAAAATCTATGCAATTTATAAAACCAAAATGCAAGGAGCTGGTTGGCACTGAAGTTTGTGAGTCAATTATTTTCTCCTTATAAATCTGGAATTCTATACATCAGGAAGTTCATGAAAGCCAATAATCAAGACATAGATATAGAGTTTTGTAAACCAAGAAGAATACGAAAGCCAGGAACATAAGTCCTAGCCTATGAAAATATCAGAAATCTTGTGAAATTCCGGCCATTCATGGGTAAATAAGTAAATAAGAGTTCATTTATATAATAGGGTAGACTTAAAAATTAAGGAAATTTGTAAGCTAAGAAATCAGTAAATGTTAAGAAGTTTATAGAAGGCAGAATTTTAATGAATATCACAACATATGTAAGTCAAACAGCTTAAAACGTTCTTATGTTAATAAATTTAAGAAAGTTTATAGTTACAATGTCCATTAGGAATAAATTCCAGGGTTTGGCAGTGCTGGGAGAGAAGTATTTACTGAAATCGTAGGTTAATCAAAAACTTTTTCCGTGAGTAACGCAAAAAGGATACGAGTAACGAAATTTCAGTTTAATAAGAAGAATATCTCCATAAGAAAGAAGAGCAGTTTAATGTACAGTTGGACACAAGAGTCCCTGGCACACCGCTCCGAAGTAGTGCACCCAGTTATACCCTTACCTCATGGAGTGTTACCAAGTAGTGTAGGGGGAGATGGCAGAGATGATGGAAAGGGCTAAACATTAATGTTGCTAATGTTTTTGAAATATTTTATTTTAATTGTTCATTACTTCTTATATCGTTTATTTGTTTCCTTATTTCCTTTCCTCTCTGACTCTTTTTCCCTATTTGAGCCCTTGGGCTTATAGCATCTTGCTTTTCCAACTAGGGTTGTAGCTAAGCTGGTGATAATAATAAGAGTAATAAAAAGGAACTTATCTCAGTAAGGGTGTGGCTGGGTGAACCTTTAAAGGTTTCTTCACACGAGCAGATTGATGCTGTGCGGATTGTAAACCAATGAAGATCAATAAGGCTCTTCACACGCTTTCCACGTGGTTCCAGTATAGAGGCTTATTGAAACCTAGCCACGGCACTGGTATCCCGTGAGGTCCCAGTATAGCACCTTATTAAAACCTAACCGGGGCACTGGTATCCCGCGTGGTTCCAGTATAGCGGCTTATCAAAATCTAGCTGGGGCACTGGTATCCCACGAGATTCCAGTATAGCGGCATATTAAACCCCAGTCACAGCACTGGTATTCCGCATGGTTCCAGTATAGCGGCTTATTTAAAACTAGCAGCGGCACTAGTATCCCGAGTGGTTAAAGTACAGCGGCTTATTAAAACCTAGCCGGGGCACTAGTATTCCGCGGGGTTCTAGTATAGCGGCATATTGAAATCTAGCCAGGGCACTGGTATCCCGCGTGGTTCCAGTATAGCAGCTTATTCAAAGCTAGCTACGGCACTGGTATCCCGCGTGGTTCCAGTATAGCACCTTAGCAAAACCTAGCCGGGGCACTGGTATCCCCTCTCGGGGTTCCAGTATACCAACTTATTAAAACCTAACCGGGGCACTGATATCCCATGTGGTTCCAATATAGCGGCTTAATAAAACCCACCCAGGCCACTGGTATCCAGAGTAGTTCTCGTATAGCGGGTTATTTAAACTTAGCCGCGGTACTGGTAACCAGAGTGATTCCAGTATAGCGGTTTATTAAAACCTAGCCGGGGCACTTTTATCCCGCGCGGTTCTAGTATAGTGGCTTATCAAAATCTAGCCGGGGCACTGGTATCCCGCGTGGTTCCAGTATAGCTGCTTATTAAAACCCAGCCGGGGCACTGGTATCCAGAGTATTTCTAGTATAGCGGGTTATTTAAACCTAGCCGCGGTACTGGTAACCAGAGTGATTCCAGTATAGTAGCTTATTTAAACCTAGCCACGTCACTGGTAACCCATGTGGTCACAGTATAGCGGCTTATAAAAACCAAGAAGTCGTCTTAAGACATGCCTCCAAAACAGCAAAACTATTTCTGTACGGAAAAAAAAACCCCGCTCATGTGAAGCTAGCCTTAAGAGTCAAGTGTACCAGGAGTTCCTGTGTCCCAAAGTACTTAATATCAATACAATATGACTATCATAGGTCTTAAATATTGGCATACCTTATGGATAATGAGAATCACAATTAAGGCGAACAATTACTTACGTTAAACATAAACGTGAGGTTGTAAACTGGAGGGTTCGCTCTTGTGACACACGTCAAGGTAGCCGAACTTCCCTCTCGAAGCCCTGAGGAGGGCAACCCCGAATCCATGCTGCTGCTGCTCCCAGCGTCGATGCTAATGGTGGCTTTGGGCACGTCTGCAAAAAAAAAAAAAATATGTTTATTAAATAAAAGGATCATCCTAATCGGGTAGTTGAATCAATGGAACATCAAAAGTTTAAACTCAAAGCAAAGTTTTATATGTTGACCAGGCTGACATAAGTCCTTTTATAGCTTATATTTGAAATAACTGTTTTAATGTTGTAATTGTTTTTAAAATATTTTGATTTTTCATTACTTTTTATATCGTTTATTTATTTCCTTATTTCCTTTCCTCACTGGGCTATTTTTCCCTGTTGGAGCCCATGGACTTTATAGCATCTTGCTTTTAAACTAGGGTTGTAGCTTGGCTAATAATAATAATAATAATAATAATAATAATAATAATAATAATAATAATGGGCCAATAGAAACAGACAAAATTGTATAAAATTTTATATGACTAGTTATCAATGCAGTTTGCAGCTTCAAAGGAAATGTATAACTGTGGAGCAACGATAAGAGAAACGAACAAAATAGTAAATTGATAAGCAGATAACTGTAAAAATTTTACTACTACTAGTCTTCGGCACTTTTTCTGCTTTTGCTTTCCCTAAATATTATTTAACCTTTCTTCCTCCGTGATTCTAAAGGTTTCTCGCTTCCTTTGTCGTCACAAAACCTCTCTATATTTATATTTCATACCTCGTTTGGGCCTGGGCTAGTTAAGGACAGCAATGTTTCTGAATCCAAGAGCCGTGGCTTTTTCAAAATTAATATTACTGATATAAACGAGACAGCCTGAACCGAATTACATGAATTAATCTCATTGTTGAATCATCTTTTTTATTCATAAATTATTGTTAATATTCCTTTCAAGCTTACGACCACTTGAAAACATAAATCAGGATAAATACCCAACTAACTCAAATGAGATGAAGAAAACAAAATTGCAATTAGGTAAAAATTGCTGATTTTTAGGTTAAGGGAGATTTGAAAGAAACAAGTTTTTACTTCGGTGATGATCTGCACAGAAGAAATATTTACATTTGCATATTTTCATTGCTAATATATATATATATATATATATATATATATATATATATATATATATATATATATATATATATATATATATATATATATATATATATACATAAGTAAATTACAACAGTGAAAGAGGAAGAGAAGATAATCATAGGAGTAGACATGAATGGTAGAGTGGGGAAGAGAAGATTTGGATATGAGGAGGTACATGGAGGAAATGGGTTTGGAATTAGAAATTGAGATTGGGAGTATATATTAGAGATGGCTCAGAGTGTTGAATTAGCATGTATGAATACAGGCTTTTAGAAATCTGAAAAGCACCTGATAACTTATGAAAAGGAATGGAAAGCCAAATGAGTTACATCTTAGTTGGAAGAGCTAACACAAATAATATGCTGAACGGTAAAATGATTCCGGGTGAAGCAAGCGTTAAACACCATGGATTCGTAGAGATGGGTTTTAAAATGAGAGGTAGAAAACCCAAGAAGAGATCTAGAATGAATGTTTGGGACCTTAAAGGAGAAAAGAGAGAGTAATTTAGGAGGATTGTGTGAGAAAGGCGACTGGAAAGGTTGAACTTAGGATATTTGGAGAGGGTAACGGATGGAAATATCTTGGTGAGTATGAAAGAAATATGTGCATAGGAAACGGAGAAATTACTTGGAAGAACCAGGGGATATGGTGTGTCCAAAGGAGAAAAGTGATGGTGGGACAGAGAGGTGCAAGAGTCAGTTGGAAAAAAACCAAAGGCATTTAAGAATTAGAAAGTAAGGGAGGCACAAGATGCAGAAGAACTCTACATAGAAGAAGAAAAAGACTCTTTGGGGAAAGCAAGTATAGCTGTTGGAAGAGCAATAGAATAATAAAATTAAAGGCTACGAATAAGGGAATAGAAAAGGATATCTATACGATTTCAAACTTGAGGAATAGGCAGATAGGATTTGGGGCAACTAGGAGTCATCAGGGATAGAGATGAAGATATATTACATAAGGATAGAGACATTAAGAGGTTATGGAAAGAATATTTTGAATAACTGTCTTGGGTTAGAGTTCTCTTGCTTGAGGGTACACTCGGGCACACTATTCTATCTAATTTCTCTTCCTTATGTTTTGTTAAAGTTTATATAGTTTATATAGGAAATATTTATTTTAATGTTACTGTTCTAATTTTTTTTTTTTTCCTTTCCTCACCGGGTTTTTTTCCCTGTTAGAGCCCTTGGGCTTATAGCATCCTGCCTCTTAAACTAGGGTTGTAGCTTAGCAAGAAATAATAGTAATAATAATAATAATAATAATAATAATAATAATAATAATAATAATAATAATAATAATAATAATAATAATAATTATTATTATTATTATTATTATTATTATTATTATTATTATTATTATTATTATTATTATTATTATTATTATTATTATTATTATTATTATTATACTGAAAATGAGAAAGAAAAGCTGGGAGAAGCACAGAGGGTGGAGGGACCAATGGTGAAGATACGGAATACAGAAGAGAAGTGAATGCCCACTTCACTGAAAAAAAATAATAAAGCACCTAGTCCATCAGAGTCTCAAAATGAAATGGTCAAAATACTAGCTACAGAGGGGGAACAATGGATGCTGGGCTTAAGAGCAATATGGATGAGTAAATAATGCTTAAAAACTGGGAGGAGAGTCTAATGATATCTATATTTATGCAGAAAGGTGTTATCATGGAAAGTAGTAACTATAAGGAGTTGAACTAACAGAGCTAGGTATGAAAGTTTTTGAGAGAGCACTAGATGAGAGATCGAGAGACTTTGTAAAGATTGGTAAACACCTGTATGGATTTATGGGGGGAGAGAGACTGTGGATGCCATATTTATAGTAACCCAGCTAAAGGAAAAGAAGCTAGAAGAAAACCAAAAGCTCCTCTGTACTTTGGGAGATCTAGAGAGGGCCTAGGATATGATACCAAGAGAAATGATGTTTTGGTGCTCAAGGAAAAGGAAAGTGGAGTTGGAGAAGTTGGTTAGATTGGTAGAGATGATGTACAAAAGAACAGACACAAGTAATATTAACTGTTGGGGAAACAGAAAACTTTGAGGTTAGTGTTGGATTACATCAGGGGTCAGCATTAATCTCTCTATCACCAACCTCCTCTTCCTTTACCACAGGCCACTATCCCCAACCCCTTCCTTTACCACAGGTCTCCATCCCCAACCCCTTTCTTTACCACAGGTCTCCATCCCCAACCCCTTTCTTTACAACAGGTCTCCATCCCCAACACCTTTCTTTACAACAGGTCTCCATCACCAACCCCTTCCTTCACTAAAGGTCTCCATCCCCAACCTCCTACTATACCATATGTCTCCATCCGCAGCCCCCTACTTTACCATAGGTCTCCATCTCCAACCTCCTACTATACCATATGTCTCCATCCACAGCCCCCTACTTTACCATAGGTCTCCATCTCCAACCCCTTCCTTTACCAAAGCTCTCTATCCCCAACCCCCTACTTTATGATATCTCTCGATCCACAGCACCCTATTTTACCACAGGTCTCCATCCCAACCTCCTCCTTAATCACATGACTCCATCCCAGCACCCTCCTTTAATTTGTTTATTATACATCTCCAGGGCCGTTCTTTAACATAGGTCTCCAATCACATCCTCTGCCCCATGTCTCCGTCCCAGACCCCATCCTTTACCACAGTTCTCCCTCCCCAACCTCCTCTTGCACCATAGGTCTCCTTCTCTAACTCCATCCTTTACCACATGTCTCAATCCGCAACCCCCTCCTTTACAACAGGTTTCCATCTCCAATCTCCTCTTTTACCACAGGTCTCCATCACTAACCTCCTCGTGCACCATAGGTTTCCTTCTCCAACTCCATCCTTTACAACACGTCTCCATTCCCAACCGCCTCCTTCACCACAGGTCTCCATCACTAACCTCCTCTTGCACCATAGGTCTTCTTCTCCAATCCCCTTCCTTTACCACAGGTCTCCAACCCCAATCCCTTCCTTTATCACAGGTCTCCATCCCCTAAATCTCTCCTTTACCCCAGGTCCCCCCACTCTTAAAACCAACCGTCCTGATGTCCTAGGCTTCCTCAGGTCCACGAAGTAGAAAAAAAGAGAAATAAAAAGGATGATCAATACACCATTGCAAAAACAATCCATTCCCATGGCACCTTCGCCAGGCTCTTTCCAATATAGTCTGCAAAGTGCTTTGTTGCATATCGTCATTTCTCTCGCTGCTTTCGGGATGAAGTTTCATTGATCATGCCATGGGACTGAGTGTGTGTGTGTGTGTGTGTGTGTGTGTGTGTATGCATACAAACGAATACACAAACGAGTTCGGAGGTATCCATGAAGGCATTGCTGATGATTTTGTTTCGCGAAATGCGAATTTGGCCAAATTTGATTTTAAATATTCGCTGTAAACTATCTGCTTATATCACTAATATTTACTCACGATTATTAGGAAAATATTAGCAAAATCTTTCAAAATTAAGTGATTCTGATAATTTTCTTAATGTTTATCAATATCCAATAAAATAGAAATTTGTTTTCGGTATTTTTTCAAATTTTGTTAATGATTTTGCAAAAATGGATTAAAAAGTTCTTATTCATATTCGCACATTCACGAAGCCAGAAAATGTATACATTTCACGAATGCTTAAACACGATATTTCATAAATTTTGAGATATAAGAAATGCATTAAACTAACTTTTCGTGAAATTCAGGAAAATTCTCGACTCATTTTGCCATTGTACAAAATAACTGGCAAACTCAATATCATTAATTCACCTTATCTGCTAATTTAATATTTTCAGTTTTCTTGTCATTCACATATTCTGTACTTTATGATCCCTTTGATTCCGTTTCCTCATTGTCTTCTTCCTTATATTCTGATTCACCTTCTTCAAAATATTTTAATAGTCTCTTCCACTCCTTCCATTTATTCACGCAATTTTCGAACCTCGCTTCCCATTCTTCCCTCTCTTTAACACCACAACTCCTTTCCAAACTTCCTTCCTCTTCTTCCCCTTCTTCAGAGGATCCCTGGAATCCATTAAGTAAGACCAAAATGGAACCAACCCTCCTGAGGCAGGAAGATGGACCCGCTTATCGATAGAGAGAACAGACGACCACTGTCACTGTGGACGGCACCTTCATAAGGGTGACAGACACTAATAAGGTGCCAAAGGAGAGGTTCCAGGGAGTCCTGAGAGGAAATAGCCCTTTGAGGGATTCAGGTTTACAATTGAGACTGCTGAAGAACGAATGAATAGTTAAACTCCAGAAACGTGTTACTGTAACATAACCTTGGGTAGCATTCATACTATTCATTCATTACTGTGTGAGGTTATGAAGGGTTACGTAGATGATTCCACAAAAAAAAAAAAAAGATGACTATAATCTGTGGCTTCAACAACATATCCATACACCTAAACTAAATTTACCTCTAACTTTGGTTTTTTTTTTTTTTTTTTTTTTTTTTTTTGAGGGATCTGGGCACATACGGGTTAATATAGTTCTATCAGAAAGGAACAAGTAGGAGACTTGTATTTGTTATTAATTCGAAATAATAGAGTAATCAACTCACACCCCCCCTCTGCAAAAAAAAAGAAAAAAAAAATTAATAAAGGTTGAAGGTGTCTGGTTTCAGTTCCATCAGAATAGATGCTCACCAGAACGTCAGCCGGGCAAGCCCAACCCCCCACTGTGGTGCCGTACCACAGCAGTAGCCTCCCCAGTAAACAGCTTAAACTCACGGCCCTGGGCGGGGATCGATCACTTGCCACGCGAATGCGAGGCAAACACGTTACCACTGTACTAGCCAGGTCATATGACGTAATTATTCGACACTTTTCTGATTTGTAAAAGGGTACAGAGCCTATCAACCCCATCTAACTTAACCTGGTAGTTTATATGTCACAACTAATAGCCGGGGGACAATCATCCATAACCTCCCTTTCCAGGTCACATGACATAATTATTCAACACTTTTGAGATTTGTAAAAGGGTACAGAACCTAATAATATCACCTAACATAACCTGGTAGTTCATATGTCACAACTTCTAGCCGGGGACAATCACTAACCTCCCTTTCCAGGTCACATGACGTAATTATTCAACACTTTTGAGATTTGTAAAAGGGTGGAGAACCTAAGAACATCACCTAACATAACCTGGTAGTTCATATGTCACAACTTCTAGCCGGGGGACAACCACCCCTACCTCCCCTTCCAGATCACATAACGTAATTATTCAACGCTTTTGAGATTTGGAAAAAGATACAGAACCTAACAACCTCACCTAACCTAACCTGGTAGTTCATATGTCACAACTCCTAGCGGGGGGACAATCACCCATAACCTCCCTTTCCAGGTCACATAACGTAATTATTCAACACTTTTGAGAAATGTAAAAGGATACAGAACCTAACAACCTCACCTAAACTAACCTATTAGTTCATATGTCATAACTCCTAGCCGATGGACAATCACCCCGAACCTTCCTTTCCAGATCACATAACGTAATTATTCAACACTTTTTAGATTTGTAAAAGGGTACAGAACCTAAGAACATCACCTAACATAACCTGGTAGTTCATATGTCACAACTTCTAGCCGGGGGACAACCACCCCTACCTCCCCTTCCAGAGCACATAACGTAATTATTCAACGCTTTTGAGATTTGGAAAAAGATACAGAACCTAACAACCTCACCTAACCTAACCTGGTAGTTCATATGTCACAACTCCTAGCAGGGGGACAATCACCCATAACCTCCCTTTCCAGGTCACATAACGTATTTATTCAACACTTTTGAGAAATGTAAAAGGATACAGAACCTAACAACCTCACCTAAACTAACCTATTAGTTCATATGTCATAACTCCTAGCCGATGGACAATCACCCCGAACCTTCCTTTCCAGATCACATAACGTAATTATTCAACACTTTTTAGATTTGTAAACGGGTACAGAACCTAACAACCTCACCTAACCTAATCTGGTAGTTCATTTTTCACAATTCCTAGCCAGGGACAATCCCCCTGGACCTCTCTTTTCAGGTTACATATTGTGATTATTTAACAGTTTTGAGATATGTAAAACGGTACAGAACATAACAAACCCACCTAAAACTAACCTAGTAGTTCCCAGGTCACAACTCCTAGGTAGGAGCCAGGCCCCCAGACCCCTCTTCCCAGGTCACAAACCTTCCAAGCTCACAAACTAAAAGTAAATCACAGATAAATCCTTACCTTATTGTTGACACCTACGTCTCTTTTTCATCTTAGCAATCTTTACAGAACTGTTGCAGTAGGAATTGTGCTGGTTTTTCCTAAAAGCTAAGTCAGAATCCCACCTGTGACACTTTTTAACTTTTGAGGGATAACACAGTGAGCTTTTAACAATATATTCACTATACCAAGAGTACCATAAAACAACCCAGAGACCAGAGATTAAAAATGGAAAAAGAAAATAAACTTTTCCTTAAGACCGAATAGTTATACATCTGGCAATGCTGCTGCGTGTGTGTGCGTGTGTGTGTGTGTGTGTGTGTGTGTTTATGAATGAAGTAAGAACGACGCATCCCTAAGGACTTAAAGGCCAATGAATCTAAATCCATATTTCCCTACTTCGATATATGGCCTGCAATAGACCCGGATGCGTGGCTACTGATGGCCTGCTATCTGAAGGGAAACACAGGTCAAGGAAGGACACAGGTCTCGGACAGTGTAGATGATTAATGGCAGTGCTATCTGTAGAGAGAGAGAGAGAGAGAGAGAGAGAGAGAGAGAGAGAGAGAGAGAGAGAGAGAGAGAGAGAGAGAGAGGAGAGAGAGAGCGATTTTCACCAACCTTAAGACTACCTTGATGACGCAATCAGTCACAACACCGAAACGTTCCAAGAGGAAATAGAAAAAAAAAAATCATAAAAATCGTTTGGAGGAAAATAATGAAAGAGTCAAACTTCTCTTTATGGAGTCATGACGAGAGCTCTGGGGAAATTGCCAAGAGAAGTGATGGAAGAAATATTACTTTCACGAGACAGAAAAAAAAAACTTATGCCTTCTTTTTATCATGTTGTATATTTATCTAATGTTCTAAGGCGCTTCTTTGCGTCATACGGTTAGTATTGCTATTTTGTTCTACATGGCGACTTGTGTATTATTATAACTATTCCTACCTAATCTGCTGCCCCAATTATATAATAAGGATGCTATAAGCAGCTCCAACAGCGGAAATAGTGAGGAAAGGAAATAACAGGTAGATTAGCCGACCTGTGTGTACCTTCAAGCAAGAGAATTCTACCCCAAAACAGTGGAAGAACATGATACAGGGGCTATGGCATTACCCAAAACTAGGGAATAAGGGTTTTATTTTGGAGTGTCGTTCTCCTAGAAGAGGTGCTTCCCATAGCTCAAGAGTCTCTTCTACCCTTATAAAGAGGAAAGTAGCCACTGAACAATTGCTTAACAGTAGTTAATCCCGTTGAGTGAAGGATGGTTCGGTTAGCTCAGTGCTATCAGGTGTATGAGGAAGGAGGAGAATGTGTAAAAAATAAGCCCGATTATTCGGTGTATGTGTAGGCAAAGGAAGATAGAGCCTTAACCATGGAGAGATCCAATGCAGTACAATCTGGCCAGTCAAAGGACCAAAAAACTTTCTAGTGGTAGTCACACAATGGGTGGCTGGTTTCTTGGCCAAACTACAAACTTAAAAGGAGTGTTTTGTGTGGCGTAAATTTAGCATAGATATTTTATTTCCCAGCAACATATATTCCTCGAAAGTCTCTTGCCACTCTACAACCCTTCTATGTATGTCGTCCTAATTTTCAGCGTTAATTCAATAATCACGTTGAAAGAATATGAGAAAAAACAATTAAAAATAAGATAATGCTCAATGGAAATGCAGAGAACAAATTAGAGTTATGGACGACCATTAAGAGAATGGGGTAATTTCTCTTAACCTACGTATAGCAGAAATTCTTTTTTAAATGTGTACATTAGGCGAAGGTGGAAATTATTTCTAGCTCTAATGTTTGTTTTAGGGGGATTTTCATCCTAGCAATTTTGGAAGGTGTAATGTTTATGATCTATTCTTGTGAAGCTCTTTCATATAAGGGGTTATTTTACACGTCACACTTTTCATAGAGGGGTGTTTATCTAGGACATGTCTGGTACATGTTTTGTGGCGGCCAGATTTGATCTTTTCCACATCGTAAAATTTGGGAAAGTGTGATATTTTTATTCTATACTCTAGGTCACGGTGAATCTTCTTCTATTTCTCCTTAAATATTTTGGACATAGAGATAACAGCTTCTCGTTTATCACGTTTATATTAAACAAAACATAGATGTTAGCCTTCTGACAGAACTGTTTTTTCCCCTTCAATGTGTATATCTATAAAAAAAAAGTTTAAAGTTGATGTAGCATAGTTAGACACAAATCCTGGCACACCTCTCCTCCAGAAAGTGTACCCTCTAACACCATTACTGTGCAGCGAGTTCCCGTGTTTTGCCCCACCCACCATACCCGGACTTCTTTCACTAAACTGTTTTGTGACTCACCGTGTAGTAAGTGTGCGAAAAGGTGCACTTTCTCAGAGTGAAGAAGGCTATTACATGTGTCCAACTGTGCGTTTAACAAAGGTGACCATAGTTGAATCAGTAGAACTTTAAAAGTTCGAACCTGCAGCAAATGTTCTTATGTTGAACAGACTTACATAAGTCTTTTATAGTTTATATATGACATATCTGTTTTGATGTTGTTATTGCTTATAAGATATTTTATTGTCAATTTTTTTCTCATCTTTTATATATTTCCTTATCCTTTCCTCACTGGGATATTTTTTCCAGTTGAAGCCCTTGGGCTTATAGCATCTTGCTCTTCCAACTAGGGTTGTAGCTCAGCTAGTAATAATAATTAACAATTTTCAGTCATATATTTGGGTTATGATAGCCTATAGATTACGGTCCTGCTTCGCGATTTGCCGGACTGGGATTCGAGTCACGCACAAGCTCGATAGTTTCTGGCAATGACTCCAACCTCATCCTTCTTATGAGCTAAGGATAGGAGGTTGGGGGAAGCCTATAGGTCTAGCTGCTGAGTCATCAGCACCCCTTGGATGGCCCTCCCTGGTCCTAGCTTGGGTGGAAAGGGGACTTGGACGCTGATGATACTGTATGTATATATGGTCACTCTCTGGAGCATTGTCCGGCTAGCTAGGGCATTGTCACTATCCCTTGCCTTTGTACTTCAAGAGCGGATTTTCAATTTAAACGTTATATTTCTTTTAATTTAACGTCAGGTCTTTGGGAGTCTTCTCAACATTTGTCTAATACAGCGCGGGGGAGGGGGGCCACCCCTATATATCCGAGGATGAGGGTAAGGCAAGAATATTGTCCTGTTGTCTGGTCTCCCTCAAGAGTAAAAGAAATTAGACCCGGAAAAACAAGAATGAACTGGAGATGTAATTGGTGAGATCGAGTAAGGAAAAGAATTTTGGAAGATGTCTTGTGACACCCCAAATAAACATTGAGAGAGAGAGAGAGAGAGAGAGAGAGAGAGAGAGAGAGGATTGTTTAGCAATACAGATACACATCGTTTGCTTTGTGTGTGTGTGTTTGAGAGAGAGAGAGAGAGAGAGAGAGAGAGAGAGAGAGATTGTTATGTAATACAAATGCTTTGTCTGAGCGAAAGAAGACATAGGGTGGGGTGTTGTGGGGAGGGGAGGGGGTTGAAGATAGCTTGGAAAAGGGGTCAATAATCGGAAGGACCTCTTCCTTCCCACCCCTGAGAGACTCTGTAGGAAAACAATTAAGACAAACACGACGACGAGGGACTGCCTGCTGCTGGATGAATATAAATTGATATATAAGTGAGTATGTGTGTGTGTACGACTTTAGAGCTGTGCTTTAATGTTATTTATTCCTAAAAAATATCTAGCAATACAAATTTGGGGTTATGAGTTATCTTCCCAAGTTGAATGTACCACACTTGACTATCTACCAGGTACTTAATTTCCTGCCTTCACTTTTAAATGTAACAAACAAATAACAACAACAACAGCAACAGAAACAACAACCAAAACAAGAACGACAACAACAAATGCAGCCATTTCTATTTCACTGCAGGTGGAAGGCCTCAGACATGCCAATTCATCTTTTGAGTTTGGCCAGTTTTCATCACCACTCTTGCCAACTGTAGATTGGTGATAGTGGAAGATTTCCGTCTGATCTCGGCAAACCAACCTAGTATGGGGGGCCCTAACTAGTACAGCTTTTGTTGATCATGGCTATACGCAATCCATTTCACCACGTTAAGGTATCCTCACTCAGAAAGTGAACAAATGAATAAAACTGGATTAAAAGCCGCTCATGAATGGCAGAGGCAAGGGACAGTAACATTTTTGTAACATACAGGACCGTGCCCTATAGACTGACCATATATATAAATAGCACTGGGGACCAAGAAAACGGAATATGATTAAATAAATTCTCCCCATCTTTGACTCAGGAGTTTCGTGGTTTTGCATTTCAAAGGAGACGTTGGAATATTATCAGAAGTCTTGTTCAATGCCATGATCGTCTTGGATAAAGATTGTGAATTTTGAAAGTTCACCAAAAGGAAACAATAGTTTTCAATATGAATCCAGAGCCAGTTATCAATAACATATGTATTTGAAAGTGGTTTTAAGATCAAACTTCTTGCTTTGAAAGAGTATTGGCAAATATGAGACTGGTCATAGATTACTGTACTGAAATTCACTGTCACAATACCATTTGATAATGACCCTTCTTTGCTTCATTACTGCTAATCTGGTAGGTAATGGATTGGCCAGAGCAACAGCCACCATCCGTTGAGATACTACCGCTACAGAGTTATTGGGAACTTTGACTGGTCTGACAGTACTACATTGGATCCTGCTCTCTAACTACGGTTTATTTTCTTTTTTCCTACACACAACGAATAGTCTGGCCAATTCTTTACATATTCTCCTCTATCCTCATACACCTGAAAACACTGAAATTACCAAACAATTCTTCTTCTCCTAAGGGGTTACTATCACTGTAATTGTTCAGTGGCCACTTTCCTCTTGGTAAGGGTAGAAGAGACTAGCTATGGTAAGCAGCTCTTCTAGGAGAAGGACTCTTCAAAATCGAACATTTGTTCTCTAGTGTTCAGTAGTGCCATAGCCTCTGTAATTCCACTGTCTTGGGTTAGAGTTCTCTTGCTAGAGGGTACATTCGAGCACACTATGTTATTTTTCTTCCTCTGGTTTTTGCTAAAGTTTTTTTATGGTTTATATAGAAGACATTTATTATAATGTTACGCTTCTTGAAATATCTTGTTTTTCATTGTCTCCTTTCCTCACTGGACTATTTTCCCTGTTGGAGACCCTGGGCTTATAGCATCCTGCTTTTCCAACTAGGGTTGTAGTTTAGCAGGTAATAATAATAATAATAATAATAATAATAATAATAATAATAATAATAACAACAAAAAATAATAATAATAATAATAATAATAATAATAATAATAATAATAATAATAATAATAATAATAATAATAATAATAACAACAACAATAATAATAATAATAATAATAATAATAATAATAATAATAATAATGATGATAATAATAATAATAATAAGGTTATAGAACACTAAAGAGAATAAAGATTACCTCATATTCCATACGAACTGAAAGCATAATATCTAAAAGTCCCTCTCCGTTAGTTTGAGAATCTTAAATCTTTTCTCTTAATGGGAATAAAATCTTGAATAAAATATTATAACAATTCTTTATTTATGTCTAAGATCATTATCGCATTATTTTCGTGGCTTCAATACTTTTATGTTTTTTCTCACTTTTAAGGGAGAGTTATGTCATTTTGATGCATTAATAAAATTCTCATTACAAATACAAATAATATATTTGAGGACGTACAGGGTACTTTAATTGTATTTTTCTTACTTCTTGGAAATTTCTCTTTAATTTTGGTGAAAATGTTTTTGGATAACACTTCCAGCCCTGTTTGGAGAGTGAACTTTTTCTATGGAACGGCATATAGGCTAAATTAGTTAGGATATTTTATATTGGATAATGCCCAAATCAAAGCTTTGTTCACTTAAGAAATATAGAGTAACTATAAGGAACAAATATCCCTGATATTGCTACGTAATATCGGCCATGTTGACAGCCATTACTTATGTTTTGACCTTGAATTCGAAACAGAATTACTGAAAATATAATAATTAGTTTTTACTTAGAACAGTTTCTATTATTATCATTATTATTATTATTATTATTATTATTATTATTATTATTATTATTACTTGCTAAGCTACAACCTTAGTCGGAAAAGCAAGATGCTATAAGCCCAGGGGCTCCAACAGGGAAAATAGCTCAGCGAGGAATAGGAAACAAGGAAAGATAAAATTTTCAAGAAGAGTAACATTAAAATAAATATCTCCTATATAAACTATAAACACTTTAACAAAACAATTGGAAGAGAAACAAGACAGAAAACAATAAAAAAAACCATTGTGTTTATTAAACTCAAGGACAATGTAGGATATACAATACCAAGCTCAACAAGAACAAAGTTCTGTTTGAAGAAAGATGAAAAGAGAAAGAAATGGCCTCCACAATACTCACAATACACGGTCAGTTCAGTGGAGTCTGAGGCTGTCAAATGAGGCAGCGTCGGGGACGAGGCCCTGCACTCCAGGATGCCCCCCGTCATCTCCCGGCGTCGTGAGGAGGCGTAGCAAGGACACGGTGGGAGTCAGAACCCAGGCTCTGCTGCAAATAAGGAGAGAAAAACGGGATTAATCTAGCGACGAGTCTCACTTTACGACAGTGGCGCATCACTGGCGTCTACTGATGTTTCACTACTGACTTTATATGATTGGACATCTTAGCGCTACTCTTTTGTTTTCAGTTTTATTCTGTTTAATTCGATTTTGTGATTGGATGACAAAGGGGTGTACATAACCCCAACTTTGAAATAACCCTTTATTATTCTAAAGAATCATACGTTTGGTTGGACACAGAATACCTGGCACACCTCGCTCTGAGTAAATGCACCGTGTTACACCCTTACTGCACTGTGTGATCCCGTATTCAGCCACACCCCACCACCTTTGCCATCTCTCCCTACAACATCTACTTGGTAACTCCCCGTGAAGTATGGGTGTAAAAGGGTGTACTTCTTCGGGGCAAGATGCGCTAAGGACTTCTGTGTCCAGCTGTACATGCAATTCTTGATTACAGTAAAATTTGGTACCAATTTACAGATGGGAATTTCTCATGGGAATGGGATACAGGCACCTAGCAAACGTAGGCTAAGTGCTACATCATTTGGCTAAAACGTCCAATTTAGCGTATATATATATATATATATAATATATATATTATAAAGCGTTCAATAAGAGATAGTGGTCCCCAAAAATGACTGGTGAATAAATGTTCTTTAGTGTATAGTTAAGGGTAACGGAAAATAGATTAGAGCATAATACCAGAGAAGGGTTGTTTAGGATTAAGCCTGAGAAAGTAAGACGGATAACAGAAGTATTGTTAAGGAGGAGCAGTATGGGTTTAGATAAGGAAGGAGGTTACACGAAAGTTACACGAAAACTTCGAAACTAAAAGGAAAAGTTGTCCATTGCATTCATGTACCAGGGTGGAGCTCAAGATAGAGAGGCATTTACGGGTGTTGAGGGCTTATCAAATATAAGATAATACGTTGAAAGCGACTGAAAGTTTTTAAGATGGGATAGAAGGTCATGCCAGAGTTATGAGCAGAAGAATGACGGATTTGGTGTGAAAGTTAGTCTGAGAAATTGGCGAGTTAAATCTCTGAAGCTATTCAATATTTTTTTTTGGTATGGAGTGACGCCATAAGTCAAGAGATGGGAAAGAGAAGGTGGGTGTAGAATTATGCAATGAGAAACAATCTTAAATGAAGTGGAATAGCTGATATTCAAAGATGACACTATGCTGAATGGGGATAGAGAAGTGACACTGCGGAACTTAGTGAAAGATTCTGAGACAAGTTACAGAAGGTGATAGTATAGTCAGTGTGAGCAGGAGCAACATTATTAGGATAAGTGGAAGCAACACAAATTAAGCAATGAATGGTAGTACCACTGTTGGTACATTAAAACTGGTTGATTCATTTAGGTATTTGCAAGTAAGTGGAGATACATTAAAGTGGTAGAGGTGTTTGTGCCTCGTCATGATCAGCAAAGCTGTACTAGTCACGGACACCCACACTAAGTTGGTTTACAGTGAGCAACCAGACTTAAGTCTTCCACTATAACCAATCTATAGTGGCCAGCATGGTGATGAAAATGGCTAAACCCCAAACATGAATAAAAACATGTTCGAGGCCTTTGTCCTGCAGTGAACTAGAAACAGCTGCATTTGTTGTTGATATAATATCTCCTACATAATGAGGAGCAAATGTCTGACTCTCTCTCTCTCTCTCTCTCTCTCTCTCTCTCTCTCTATATATATATATATATATATATCTTTCCCGTAACGATTAGCAACATTGCCAGACATGTAACTACTCGGTCTCTCCCATCTCTCGGGAAGGGGGAGAGGAAGCAGTCATACCCTTGTGAGAGAGGTTGTAGTTTGGAAAAGGGGGAGGAGGGGGAAGGGTTGAATATGTGTGTGTGTCCGTGTGTGTATCGATGTGCATATCTAATTAGATATCTAGCCATTATTTTTGACGGGTCACGTACACTCATATATATATATATATATATATATATAGGGGTTCCATCAAAAAGCCACCAGACCACCAACGCAAAACCTCTTCAGTTTTAGCACTGTACTATCATAACCACTTTCAACTTTTGTTCGATGTTCATGATCAACATTTCTAAATTTTGTTCCGCCAAAAGCAATATAGAATCGAATGCAGTCAACCAACTTTGCCCCAAAGGACAAAAGCAAATTATGAAACGATATTAAGCGGAATGTTTCGTTCAGCCTCTGCGGGGAATTTTTGGAGGAATTTGAAATTTTTATTTTTTTCATGGATTCCACTTAAACGCTGCATAGCTGAATTCGGGAATGCAATGGAGTTTAATTTGTCAAGTGTTGTGCGTTTCAATTATGTAAGCGTTCTCTGCCTCTCTCGATTTCTCTCTCTTTTTCACCACCTCTTACTAACAGTTTATCTAATTTTTCTTATCACTCTCATTCTGCCACACACCAGCGCTGGATATCAAACTTATTTCATTTTCATCTATCTGTTTTTCACTTCTCTCTCTCTCTCTCTCTCTCTCTCTCTCTCTCTCTCTCTCTCTCAAACAAAAGCACTGACTATTAAACTTATTTAATTTGCATCTATCTGCTTTATTTTTCTTTTTTCGGTTTTCCTTTCATCTTATTGAATTTTCATCCGTCTTTTCTCTTTCGCCACCTCAATATTTCTCTTCACAATACTCTCTCTCTCTCTCTCTCTCTCTCTCTCTCTCTCTCTCTCTCTCTCTCCTCTTCCGACCACCCTCTATTTTTCTCTCTCACTCCACATTTATATGTTACACGGCCTGATCCAAATCCAGCAGATTACACCCAGATTTTTTCGTCGGATTTTTTCCCAGATTGGCAGATTTCAACTCCGTGTTGCATATTTTTAGAACTGCTCCAAGAACAAAAATAGCTATTTTTTTTTCTATTTTCCCAGTCCTTTATATCAATATCTGCATATCCTTTTCGACTGGTAGATTAGCTAAATGAGGTATAATCCTTTCAATGCCCCCCCCCCCCTCTTTTTTTACTGTGGAACTTCATTGCCATCACCTCCAACTCTCTTTTTATACTTTAATATTACGCCTCTGGAATCAAGTCGTTAACATTAATTTTCTCTATGATGCTCACACTTCCCTTTGCTATTCAATATTTAATTCGTGTATTTTCAAGTTTTGTTACCATATGTTGAATTCTACAGGCTGACATTAGTCTCTTTTTTATATTTTACATATAAAAGATCTATCTTAATGTTGTTTCTGTTCTTAAAGTATCTTATTTTGGATGTACATTACTTCCCTTCTCTTGTAGTTTATCTATTTCTTTATTTCCTTTCCTCGCTAGGCTATATTTTCCTGTTGGAGCACTGGGGTCTATAGCTTCCTGATTTTACAACTACGGTTGTAGCATAGCTAATGATAATAATAATAATAATAATAATATTAATAATAACAATAATATTGATAAAAATATCAATAATATAATAATACTAATAATAATAATAATAATAATTAATAATAATAATAATAATAATAATAATAATAATAATAATACCGGAGTCAGTTTTACACCCAAAAAATTGATTATACTTCATTGATTTTATGAATAAACTTCTATAAGTTTCTTTTGTATAACAGTCTGGATAACTGTACTCTCTCTCTCTCTCTCTCTCTCTCTCTCTCTCTCTCTCTTTCTATGCATGGCCATTTCTCTCTTTGCTTGCTCACCAAAAGGTAAAAACTCTTAATACAAGTCAGACTAGTAATATTGAACGTTTTATTAGCGAAATTTAATTTTTGGAGATCGAATAAAAAGTTGAAGGCTCTCTCTCTCTCTCTCTCTCTCCTCTCTCTCTCTCTCTCTCTCTCTCTCATGACTTTTCTGTCTGAAAACTCTCACAGCCCATCAGTTAAAAACACAGGCTCTACTAATATCTTTCAGCACGTGTCACATATCTAACAAGAGCAATGTCGAAGAAAGGAAATAACACAATAATAGAATGTTTCAAGTAACCCTTGAATCGTTCATCGGAGCATTGATATGAAAACAATATTGTCATATTGCTCTCTCTCCTCTCTCTCTCTCGTCTCTCTCTCTCTCTCTATATATATATATATATATATAAACACACATATATATATATATATATACATATATATATATATATATGTATATATCAATATATATATATATATGTGTGTATATATATATATATATATATATGTGTGTGTGTATACATATATATATATATATATATATACATATATATATATATCTATATATATCTATATATATGTATATATCTATCTATAAATATATATATATATATATATATATATCTTTCTGAGTGGGGATAGCTTAACGTGGTAAAAATGTTTATGTATCGCCATGGTCAAGAACGCTGTACTAATCATGGACATCCATTTTAGATTGATTTGCTAGAGGCACTCAGAAAAGTTTCCCAACATCACCAATCTGCACTGGTCAACGTGATGATGAAAACTGAACAAACCCCAGACCTGAATAAAGACATGTCTGAGGTCTTTGTCCAGCAGTGGACTAGAAACTGATGTATTTTTTGTTATTGTGTTCATATATATATATATATATATATATAGAGAGAGAGAGAGAGAGAGAGAGAGAGAGAGAGAGAGAGAGAGAGAGGGGGGGGGGGTGGATTAAAATCAACGTCTTTATTTCACCACACGTGGTCAGCAGGTGGTGAGTTCTGATGTCCAAGAGGGACGGCCCATGAGTTGTTTTCATTCTCTATGAAGAAAGGGAGTCGGGAAGGGGGGACCTGGGGATACTCAGGAAGGGGAGACAGAGGAGGGGAGGGGAGAGGTGATGAGGAGGGAGCAAAGCAGTACCAGACGAGGACGCAGAAGGCGGTCACCTCTCTATTTTCCGGGGAATACAATGAGCTTAATTAAGAACGAGATGGGGTGTCCCCAAGGATCAGAGGCAGTGGCGAGGACCCCCTGAAGGCTACCATGAAATGAAAGGTGAGTCATTAGACCACCAGACACTATAGGGACGACCACGGAATTTAAACAAAGGTAGGAACGTCTTTGGGTCCCTAATCAACGGTGGGGTAGTACCTGAACTCTTAGAAATGGTGGAGATTCCAGAAAGAGATAGGGATGGTCTCCGATCTCTAGCATGGTGGGGAGCTCACTTGAGCTTCCAGAGGTGAGGGGGGATATATTCCAAGAACCCTAACAACGATGGGGAGCTTTGTTTAACCTAACTAATTGTTGTGAGTTCTCCTTGGTCCCTATTAGCAGTGAGAATATCCTTGTGATGTGGTAGAATTGCCGTCTCTAAATTATTAGCAATAATGGGAAGGTCCCAAGACCCCCTGAACTAATGGGAGGGTCCTTTGACTCATAACAATAATGGGAAGGTCCCAAGACCCCTTGAACTAATGCGGAAGTCTCTGGACTCATAGCAATAATGGGAAGGCCCAATACCCCTTCAACTAATGGGGAGGTCCCTGGACTCATAGCAATAACGGGAAGGTCCCAAGACCCCCTTGAACTAATGCGGAAGTCTCTGGACTCATAGCAATAATGGGAAGGTCCCAAGACCCCTTGAAACTAATGGGAAGGTCCCTGGACTCATAGCAATAATGGAAAGGTCCCAAAGCCCCTTGAACTAATGGGGAGTCCCTGGACTCATAGTAATAATGGGAAGGTCCCCAAGACACCTTGAAGTAAAAGGGGTGTCCCTGGACTCCTAGCAATAATGGAAAGGTCCCAACACCACTGGAATTAATTGGTAGGTTCCTGAACCAATAGCAATAATGCAGCAGTCGCTACATCCTAACATTGACGGGAAGGTCTTTGGATCTATAGCAATATTTTGGAGGTACTCATATCCCTAGCAATAATTGGGATGTACCTAAACCTACCTTGAATTAATAGGTAGGTCCCTCGACCCATACCAGTAATGAAGAAGTCCCTTTACCCTTAACATAAATGAGAAGGTTTCTGGATATGTAGCAATATTGGAGAGGTACTCAGATCCCTACTAATAATGGGGAGAGTCCTTATATCCATTGCACTAATGGGGAGGTTCCTGGACCCATAGCACTAATGGGGAGGGGGGGTTCTAGATCCCAAACAGTAATATTGAGGTCTCTCAGTCCTTAGTCATATTGGTAATTTTCTCAAATTCCTAACAAAAAGCAGAGGGTACTTAGACCCTTTGTACAAATGTCAATTACCCTGGATCCATAAAAGTAAGGTGGAGGTCTTCGGACCTTTAGCTATTTTTGACAAAGGCCTTTAGGTATATTAGAGAGGGCCTCACATCCGTAGCACTAATGGGGAGGGCCTTGATAATAGTCTCAGGTTAGTGTCAACGGCCCTCAAGCAATAAACAGAAACCAGCAAACCTCAAGTCCTTTTTGAAACCTCGAAATTCTAAGAACCTCACTATGCAGTTAACTTCCAGCCCTCCAGAATCTCGTCTTTGTGTCTCATGTCTCTCTCTCCCACACTCCCCCCGGCTGGAATTCTTCATGAGGACACAGGGCCGCATTATTTAGAGGCTGCTATGCGTGAATGAAATGCAGATTTTTTTTTTCTAGCGAACTCATTCCGGAGGAGGCTTTGAAGTGTCGTGGTTTCCAGGAATATCATCAGACGAGTTCTTCCTCTTCTGGAAAACTCACTCACATCGCAGTCTTTATGAAGTTTTCGTTTCTGGAACGGTGTGTGCTTTTGGTTGTTTCTGGAATGCTCTTCTGATAGCATTTTGAAGGACGTTAGTTTCTCGAATCGTTTTTAATGCCCTTCCCTTGTTCCTCAGGTAAATAATGTTTTAGCTTCGTCAAATACACTTTTCTTCGTATTCTGGAATACTTCTCGTCTTTTTTTTTCCATTCTCAGTTCTATACGAGTGGAAAATTTCAATTGTTTTGACGACTCTTCGTTTCAGGAATAGGAATATTACGATTTTGGTTCTATTTTGGGGATACCATGCCACTTATCTCTGGCATACGAATTTTTCTCTTTTCTGGAATACTTCATACTTACTCTGTTGGAAATACTATTGATCCTCCAGAATACCTCTTTTCTATATCTTCCCTTATTCTACGTCGGACATAATGACACACGACCCAATGTACAATAGCCCCTTCATGTTATATATGATGTTCTACCTTAGTGTCAAGTTTGACAGAAATCTTTTGGATAGTGTAGGAGGAGTTACATTAACAAAGTAACCATGGCAGACAGAGTGATTGACAGATAGAGGGGTAAGCAAGACAAATAAACGGGGAAATGAATGAAAAACTGTAGTCAAATCAAATTGATAGTAGGCGATTAATAATGATGACGATGATAATAATAATAATAATAATAATAATAATAATAATAATAATAATAATAATACCACTACTACTACTCCTTCTCCTCCTCCTACTACTACTACTACTGCTACTTACTACTACTAATAAGAATAATAATAATAATAGTAATATTGAAAGTGATTGCTGCCCTCAGTGGCGTTAATTTTGTAATTAACTTTTTCTATTGTTCTTATTATCTTTTTCTCTTCATTTGAACAATCCGCCAGTAACTGGGAAAGGGACATATCAATAGGAAGGTGATGAAGACCATATCATTCACAATTCGTCTTTAATATATCACAACACATTGTAAAAGTACAGATAATATGTACAAAGTATAAAACACTACGGAAATGTTAGTGCACACAAAGTAATGGTCACCTTTTGTACAAAAATTATAAATTACGTGGAGTTAAGTTTAACACATCCTTCGACTCAACCGGTTTCGAGCAGTGAGAAGGTTTTCTGCTCATTGTCAAGAGTGAACTGAAATGCAGGTGTTGTTTTGATGGCTTATATACGGAGTCCTACTTCGACATTCCATCTTCAGTGGTCAAGAACCGCCCTAGGGTTGAGACCATTAATCCTAGGAGGGAGTGGCCTCTGCCTCGCCAGGATGTTTGGTGGGATTATTGACTGTCAGGAGATAATCCATGTTTTGACCTTCGGCTATATCAGTCCTGTCATAGATGTTATTGCCTGGACTATTGTTGGTGGTGGACCTTATACATGTTGGCAATAAGGTCCCCTTCTTGCGTGGTGTTGAGGTTAGGTCTTTGTTGTTGAATAAAAAGAGTTTTCCATTATCCGGAGACGTCTGCTGTCAGGGGCACGCCCGATGATGGTTACATTTTTCACTATATGCTCCCTTGTTGTCTTGAAATTATGTTTTTGGAGGCAATGCATTTTTATTGCACCCTGTTGCACGTGGTAAGATAATCTCTTAGAAAGACGCATCGTCGTTATCCCGATGTAGGTGCCAGGACATTCCTGGACAGGGCATTTATATCGGTACACTTCGTTCGTCTTCTTCAAGTCATCTTGCATGGCAGGGGGCAGGGTTGTTTTTCATTATCAAGTCTCGTGTTTTTGCTGAATGGTAAATAAATTATGAGGTTGAATTCAGTATCCTCTGCCGTGGCAAAAACGTTGTTTTTTATTATATTTTTCATAGTCTTTTCTTCTTCTTTGTAGTTTACGCTCATAATGCCTTTATAGTATAGATTTATTTTTGTTGGCGTGTTGGTATCATCAGGGCCTTCATTCTGGTACCATTTCTCGATTTCTTTTTTGATTTGCCGATTAATGTCCTTATTCGTGAAGCCATTATTCACCAGAATTTTGGTAATTCTGTCAAGTTCCTCGTGGGTGCTTCTCCACGAAGAACAGTGAGAAATGGCTCTCCGAATAAAAGCCTTAATGGTGGCAGTTATATACCGGCTAGGGCACTCGCTGTCACCATTCAGACATAGGCCAAGATTTTTTGGTTTTTACGTACACCGAGGTATTAAAGCTATTATTGCTTGTTCCTAAAAGGACATCAAGGAATGGGAGACGTCCTTGGAGGCTGTGCTCTAGGGTGAACCTGAGCGAGCTGAAATCCTCGAAAATTCGGCGAAGTTCTTCTAGGCTCTCCTGATTGGCCGTTTTTATGAAAGTATCGTCAATTGTTCCGAAGAGAGAAAAGGATCTTCAGAGAGGCTCTGAAGCGAGGAAAGTACTAGAAGTCCTCTGAAGGGAGCAAAGGACCTTCACAGAGGCTCTGAAAGAAGAAAGGTGTTGCTCCAAAGAAGAGACAGGTAGAAGAAGCATTTGTATACATTTAAAATTTCCGACAACTCACCATGGTAAAGGGCCGGGGTTTTTCTTTTTTTTAATTCCACCAAATCTCTAGCTTTATCCCTGGCTATCTGGTAGGAACGAGTAGCACAGTGTTTGTGTTAAGGAAAGGTAGTTCGATGTACTACTAATTAATCATGTACTAGGGATTGTGAAAGGATAAGGTAACATAAGTATAAATGTTTATTTTTACTCCCCTTTAGCTTACACTTACTCTCTCCCTTCCTTAATATAAAGATTTGAAGCCTAAATATATTGATTATTCAGATGAATGTGTTGAATTGTGTCAACATTATAAGTATTCTAGTACTAAGTAGTGTATTTAGTATTAAGTATCTTATTTTATAAATAATTATAAGATCGTCACATCACAATATTTTCATGATTCTGGTAAAGTTGATCTTGATCTTCATTGGGTACTTTCCACTTGGCAAGGTTAGAAGAGATTCTCTAGCTATGGTAAGAAGCTCTTCTGGAAGAAGGACACTCCAAAATCAAACCATTTTTCTCTAGTCGTGGGTAGTGCCATAGCCTTAGTACTCTAGTCTTACACTGTCCTGGGGTAGAGTTCTCTTGCTTGAGGGTACATTCAGGCCCACTATTATATCTGTTTCCTTATTTCCCTTCCTCTCTGGGTTATTTTTCCCCGTTGCAGCCCTTGGTCTTATGGCATCCAGCTTTTCCAACAGGGATTGAAGCTTAGCTAATAATAATAATAATAATAATAATAATAATAATAATAATAATAATAATAATAATAATAATAATAATGGAAAGTTCATTCAAAACTTGAAATTCGAAACCAATAAAATAGAAATAAAAATCTTTATTTTTACCCGTATACAGAATAATGACATCATAAAATATTTCTCATTTCTAAAAGTGATGTTCCAATTAATAAAGAGCAGAACGTAGGAAGTCAGCTAGAGCAAATATATGTGAATATGTTCGTGGGTATGTAAGAAAAAAAAGCGATGACGTCACAGTGGTGCCACTCTGTAGGAAAACTAAGCAAGTTGTGATTAAATTCCAGCGATGCAATTTCTTTATTTCGCGAAGAGACCGAGGCAGAGAAGACATATCAAAGAGGGATATTTTATCCGGATTGCTTTGCTCTCTGGAGGCTGAAGTTGGTTGCTCGTTGTGGACAGCAGCCACATTTCAGCAAAGGAAATGAGAGCTGACTCAGCACTCGACAGTTTTGGCGGGAAATACGACATGAGAAGCTCAATCCTCAAGGAAATAAAGCTTGAAGGACCAGTAGTGTATCTGCTTTGGGGACAAGATTTACAAGTTTTTTTTTTTTCCTCCCTGGGGCGCTGCACATGCCAGCAAGGGCGGGGGGAGTTAGTCCTACGTTGGGCCGAATAACCTTAAAGTCCTTTCAGCTGCAGGAAACACTTAGGGATATCATTTTTCAATTGGAGTTTTTCTTTCTTTGAACGAAAAACTTAGGATATGCAGTCAACAGAAGGCACTTGAGGTTATCAGAGGCATAAAAGCATCTTTTGTTCTTGGTTTTTATCTTTTGTTTCACGAGGGATCTTCATTCAAGAGGCTTCAAAAGTTTGAGATAAAAGATGAATAAGATGAAACCGGAAGTGAACTTATTAATGTGAATTACAAATAGAATTAGAATTGGATTGAGGTTAAATTTATTGATTAGTTTAGTATATATTTGTCCTCTACCTAGACATAGAAGGGAAATATTATTGTTCATCATATTGTATATTAATAATTAGAAAAAGACACGCAGGTACTCCGTATATATACATATCTATAACTATATATATATATATATATATATATATATATATATATATATATATATATATATATATATATATATATATGTATATATATATATATATATATATATATATATATATATATATATATATATATATATATATATATATATATATAGTTATAGATATATATATATATATATATATATATATATATATATATATATATATATATATATACATATACATCAGCAACAAATACATCAGTTTCTAGGCCACTGCATGACAAAGCCATCAGACATGTCCTTATCCATGTCTGGGGTTTGGCCAGTTTTAATCCCCGCGCTGGCCACAGCAAACCAACCTAGTTTGGGTGGCTCTGGTTATCACAGCTTTGTTGATAATAGTGATGAGTAAGCTCTTTCACTTAGGAAGTGATATATAAATATTCATATATATATATATATATATATATATATATATATATATATATATACATGTAAATATCACCCACGAATGGCATTTAATACCGAATTTTATCTTGGGAATATATATCCACTTGGAATTCATTTTATGGTAACAGCTTCTGGCCGGGTGGGGATTCGAACCACCACCTGTTTGGCTGGAGACTATGCCTGCAGTGACCATGCCGACTGAGCTATCAAGAGAGACTAAAAGTTTATGACAAGTTCCCGTACATATTCCTGTCGAATTCAGGAATCTGTTCACAGACTTGAAATAAACCCATCTCCACTATTATAGCTGAATCGTGAGTTTGCAACACGTGGTTATTTTAATGAACATATATCAAAAGCACACGTGATTTTAATTAATGTAAATATCACCCACGAATGGCATGGTCACTGCAGGCATAGTCTCCAGCCGAACAGGTGGTGGTTCGAATCCCCACCCGGCCAGAAGCTGTTACCATAAAATGAATTCCAAGGCAGACAATGGGAAGATCACTGCATTTCAAATTGAATCTCTTGACTCAACTCAGGAAGAGTCTGATTCACGTGTCATTCTCTATTCAACCTATGCCAAGAATGAAGGATATAAATTTGTTCGGGTTCGAAGTCCCAGACAGTGATATATTATCCATACTTCTGTATTATGCTCCAAACTTAGGTGTGCAACTCCTTTTTGATACTGGCACCGGGAACAGAAGGCGATTCACAGATGTCACAGAACTATTGAAAGGGTTCACACCAACTTACTGTGCCACTCTTCTTGGTCTGCTTTCCTTGGTCTTCATGCATTCAGTAGATGCGATATGACCAGTGCCTTTAAAGGAATTGTCAAGATAAAACCGCTGCAAATTCTACAGAAATGCACAAAGTACCAAGAAGTCTTCAGTTGCCTAGGGGAGTCATGGGAGGTAACTGATGAAATATTCCTTGCTCCTGAGGATTTCACCTGCACCACTTATTCTGCCAAAACTAAGACAAAGGAGGTTGACCAGCTTCGATACCAAATGCTCGAGTTAAAGTGCAGTGGGCAGTCGCTGGATTCAAAGAAGAATGTTGATCTTTCATATCTTCAGCCACCAAAAGTGTCTAAATGAGCATATCAGGAGGTGAACTATCAGGTTGCGATATGGAAACGTGCCCATTATCCCAAACCTGAGGTCTCTCATCCAGCTGTGGATCATGGTTGGATGATGAATGATGGAAATCTAGAACACTGTTGGTTCAAGGGAACTGCACTTCCTACAGGTATGGCTGATATACTTAAGACGTCAGATGATGAAAGCCTTGATGAAAACAATGGAAGTGATGGAAATTTTGATGATGACTATGAAAGTGATGGTAGTGGGTCTGACTTGGACTAAGAAAGTTTCAAG
>NC_090749.1:51096274-51108774 GCF_036898095.1 Palaemon carinicauda | reverse complement strand
GAAATTAATAGGCCTAAGACAATATAGCAAAAGGTCATATCAACCCTCTGATATCAGCACAAATTGAAGCTTTCTCACATCATCTCAGGCTTCTTCCTATTTCTATATGAGGGTCGCCGATTCGAATAAGCCTTTTCCATCTATTTCTGTCTTGCACCTCTGTTTCACCAATTCCGTTCTCACTCAAGTCCTCCCATACACAGTCCCTCCATCTCTTTTTTGTTCTTCCCCTTCTTCTTCTACCATGAACTTTACTTTCCATGGTATGCCTCTCTCCTTAGTAGTTTTCCTTACCATTTCAATCTTCCTTCTTGCAATTACTTTGATATTTTCACAGTATATTTAAAACTGGTGAGACCAAAAATAAAAAAAGAAACACTACAATATAAAAAATAGTAATCATATATAAAACCAACTAACCTGTCTGTCTGAGGAACACAGAAGCCGTCAGGGGTCTCAGAACTGGGGTATTGGCAGCCACGCAGGTCAGGTTTTGGGCAAGATGCCCCTTGGTCAAAGCCTCTATATGCAGGGTATTGGTCACGTAGGGCGTCGCGGGACTGTTGGGAGTGGCTGTGGCCAAGGCAGAGGTCATGACCTGCCTCTCTTCGGCTTCCGAGTCTAGAAGGGTTGACCCTGACCACCAGGTCACGTTAGGAAGGGGTTCACCTGTGTGGATGGAAAAAAGGTAGGCTAGCTTAAGTTGCTAGAGAGAGAGAGAGAGAGAGAGAGAGAGAGAGAGAGAGAGAGAGAGAGAGAGAGAGAGAGAGAGTTAGGTTAAAAATTAATAGAATAATTCATGCAATGAAAGAGAGAGAGAGAGAGAGAGAGAGAGAGAGAGAGAGAGAGAGAGAGAGAGAGAGAGAGAGAGAGAGAGAGAGATTGTTCAAGCTAATGATCAATGCTTATATATTAGAAATACTAGAAAGAATATCCAGGATTGTTTACATTAAGACTGCTTATGATAACCCAACGACTTTTAACATTTATTTAATCCCCTAATTATTTATTGGAGTCTATGTAAGTGTAAATACAAAAATCAATATCGTCTATTAAACTTCGCAATGGTAATATTAACCCTTAAATTATGGTGGCCGATGTGGTAACGTCCCTGACTGGGGTTCGAGTCCCGTTCAAACTCTTTAGTTCCTTTGCCGAGTCATTAGCAGCCATTGTCTGGCCTCCTTGGTCCTAGCTTGGGTGGAGAAGGAGCTTGGGCGCTAATCACATGTACATATGGTCAGTCTCTATAGCATTGTCTTGTTTGCTAGGGCAATGTCCCTGTCTCTTGCCACTGCCATTCCTGAGTGGCCTTTAAACTTTTAAACACTTGGGGCTTTCTCAATTCGTGAACAAGCTGATCTCTTTGTTCTTGCTACTATCAATAAGCTCTCGTTAATACAAGCAATAATAATAATAATAATAATAATAATAATAATAATAATAATAATAATAATAAATTAATGTAACGCTCCCCTCCCGTAAGCCCGTAAAGAAAACGAGAAGCCGTAAGCGCCAAATCCTGAATTGTGTATATCTGAGTCCTCCCTCCAGCATCATCATCATTATCCTCATCAGCTGACTGAGGAGCCCTTCATGGAGCGTAACGCTCTAATGGTACGGCAAACACTTCACTATTATTGCTTCCATTAATGGATCGTGTGTTTTATGATGGGCCTTGCAGCGAGCGTGACGAAAATTAAAAATGAAGGTACCTTCTTAATCAGCGAATGGTTATGTTTCATTGGCCCAATTTCTGCTGTAATGATGTCTCTCTCGCCGATGAAATTGTTCATTACTGCCATGCCGTCCATTAATGGATTTGCCATTCTGTAGGGCCCTGTAGGGAGCGTGACGGGGATTAAGGCTATGTTCGTAATGATGTGTTCCTCATTAATTTGCCTGACTATTTTTTTAATCTTATATATAAATGAAGAATGTCCATTTTAATCGTCTGTTATATTGCACTCTTGCATTTTCTTTACCTTTTGATGTATTAACAAATTATTATTATCATTATTAAAAAATCACTATTATTATTATTATTATTATTATTATTATTATTATTATTATTATTATTAGCTAAGCTACAAGTCCAGCTGAAAAGCAGGTTGCTAAAAGCATATGGTCTCCAACAGAGAAAATAACTCAGTGAGGAAAGGGAATAAGGAAATGGATAGACCAGTGTGATGAGAGAATAATGATTTTCCAATAATCCCTATTAACAAAACAATGTTTCCTGGATGAATTCCCGTTACAATTCATCTCTTCCAAATTTTGGCTAGAAGCAAGGATGTTATTAACAGTTATTCATTTGTAGGCAACCGTCCAACTATTGACCACACATGATTATAGGTAACTCTACTAAATACGGACTAAACTTATGCATTGACCAAAGCCAATATTGTTTGTGTACAGTAAAAGTTCAAACTTGCAGGGAATATTTTTATGTTGAACAGACTAATACAAATATCTCTTTATAGTTTATTTATAAAAGCTCTAATCTAACGTTATTACTATTTTTAAAATATGTTATTCTAATTATTAATTAATTCCATTGTAGTTTATTTATTTCCTTATTTCGTCACTGGGCTATTTTTCCGTGTTGGAGCCCTTCATCTTATAGCACCCTTCTTTTCCAAGTAGGGTTGTAGCTTGAATAGTAATAATAATAATAATGGTAGTAACGAAGTGTTAAAGACTAAATCCTCCCCAACCCATTGCCATACCCAACACAAATTTCCCACCCACCCAAGGACAGACCGAACCCAATAGACCTAGACCGATGAGAAAAGCAGTATTGCTTCTCTCTCTACCAAAGTCTAACGAGAACCATCGAAGGAGTAATGACTCTCGTATAAATTTAGTAACAACCGACGTGCCAGGGCCGCTGCCATGCTTTTAGGATATCAAGTAGCACAGAACGTGCGGATGCCATCCTTAAGGATATCGCCGGGGTATATCGTCCCTTTATGACTGGATCGTGTGCTGATGACCTCACTAAAGCATCATCCGGTGTAACAATTAAGTCTTTCCAAGTCCTTCGCGGGGGGTCATCAAGGTGGAGGACACTCTCTTGGGGAGTGCAAAGAGCATGCCCAAACCATCTCCATCTACCGGTCATCATGGCCTCATTCACATATGGCACTCGAGTATTGTATCTTAAGAGTTTCAATTCTAACCCTGGCCTGACATTCCACTACCAATATTCTTCTTAAGTTTTAGTTCTCAAATCTACTAAATCTGTTGGACATTGTTTTATTGTCATGCCACCTCTCATGTTCATACAGTAACACCGACCTCACTAAATTGATATATAACCTGATATTTTTATTCAATTTCAAGCGATTTGATTTCGAAATTTTACTCAACCTAATCATTGTCTGGTTTGCTTTTTTCAATCTTTCAATAACTCCAATTCTAAAGACCCTGTATTAGAGATCATAGCTCCTAAATATTTAAATGATTCTACCTCATTAATCGTTTCTTCTTCCAATGATATTTCATTTTGCATTGCATATTCCGTTCTCATCATCTCTGTCTCTCATGTATTTATCCTGAGTCCAAACTCCTGTGATATTTCATGCATTCTGGTAAGCAAGCATTGCAAATCTTGCAGTGTTCTATTAATAATGACAGCGTCATCAGCATACTCTAGGTCAGCTAGTTTCCTATTACCAATCCAATCCCATATATTAATATATCATTATCATCTTCATAAGCCGTTAATAGTCCACTGGAGGAAAAAGGCCTCAGATAGGTTATTCGACTCACGTCTGTTCATGGTCTTTCTATGCAAATTTTCTTAATTCGTCAATCCATTGTCTTCTCTTCCTTACCCTGCCTATTTTGCACTCACTAGGGACCCATTCTGTTATTCTTAATGTTCATCTTATCATTTGCCATTCTCAATATATGTCCTGACCATGTCCATTTGTTTTTCTTACGTGTTGTTAGAATATTCTCTATTCTAGTTTGCTCTAGTATCCACGTTCCTCCTATTATGTCTCTTAGTTTTATTCCCATCATTATTCTTTCCAAATGTCTTTGAATTGTAACTAGCTTATGTAAGGCTCCAAGATTTTTATGCACAAGTTAATGCTGGTAGGGCGATCTGATTAAATACTTTTCTTTTTAGAGAAAGTGGTATTTTGTTTTCATAATCTTATTTTCCTCACCAAATCTCTCCACCCTATGCTTATCATTCTTCTACTTTGGGTCTCATGTCCTGGAGAAATAGTTGTTGTCTATCTCAAGTACGTATATTCATTAACAATTTCTATAGCTTCACTATAACTCTTATTTGCTGTCTCTTCCATTTCATTAGTTTTACTCATATTCATTTACAGTCCTACATTTTTCCTTCCTCTATTCAAATTCTGTATCCTCTTTACCAATTCCTCCCCTGATTCAGTAAACATAACTTTGTCATCTGCAAATCATAAGTTGTTAAGGTATTCCTCATTAATATTAGTTCCTACATTTCCCAATCTAAATTCTTTCAAACTTCTTCTAGACATGCAATGAATAATTTAGGAAAGATGAGGTCTTCCTCTCTATCTCCTTTCTCAATTGTTATTTTCTCAATATCTTTATGAAGTTTTAGGATTGCAGTATTTCCTGTATAGATATCTTGAAGTGTTCTAACACAAGGGCCATCTATTCCTTTTCTTTTGAACGGCTTTCATTACTGTTGAGGTTTCAACATAATCAAAAACTTTATCATAGTCTACAAATGTCATCCTTAGTGGTTTGTCATACGCAGTTGATTCTTCCATAAGATGGTTAACTATATGGATATGGTCATTTGTTGAATACACACTTCTAAATCTTGAGGTTCTCTTGTTTGATTAAAGTCTAGCAGTCTTACTATTCGGCCTAATATGATTTATGTGAATATTTTATATATCATGTAGAGTAAACTTATAAGGCAATAATATTTCAAGTCTTTTGTGTCTCCTTTTTAATGAAGTAATGTATGTTTATATATATATATATATATATATATATATATATATATATATATATATATATATATATATGTATATATATATATATATATATATGTGTGTGTGTGTGTGTGTGTGTGTTAGTATGTATGTGTGTCTGAGTAGTGTATATATGCGAGTAAAATCCATCGAGCCCTGGGAATAGCTCCAACTCAGTCCCAGAAAATGATAAAATAATATTAGAAAAATAACATCGTTACCACTTACCTCCAGTTGCTCTACACGAGAGAGTGAGCGGGTGGCCTTCTTGCACGGAAGCTTCCCTCTCAACGACAGCGCCTCCCATGCTGTATATACGGATGTTGTGGGGCTCATCTGGGGAAGGGAGAGAGAGAGAGGACTAAGATCTTTATTTGTTGCAGAGAGAGAGAGAGAGAGAGAGAGAGAGAGAGAGAGAGAGAGAGAGAGAGAGAGAGATACTTAATTTGTTTTAATACAGGAACTCTTCAATTTTTTTTAAGCAGACCTCATAGAAAGAGAGAGAGAGAGAGAGAGAGAGAGAGAGAGAGAGAGAGAGAGAGAGAGAGAGAGAGAGAGAGCCGTAATATATGTCTTTAATTTGTTTTACCAAAAAAGGAAAAAAAAAAATCAACTCACCCACAACATGAAGGTGAACTTTAACGTTGTGTGTTGGGGACCCTGGGAAGTCCAACCTACATCGGTATTCGCCCTGGTCGCTATAATTGACGTCCTTGACGACCAGGACCCAGTCCTCCTTCGTGAAATTGGCGCGCCCTTCGAACATGTCGCTGGCTCGCCAGCTGCTCCCTGCGTCCATTGACCTCAGGTCGCCGCTGTGGAGGAGGTCAGAAACATACTTGAGGTGGGGGTCAAAATCATACTTGAGAAGGGGTTATAATCATAATTGAGATGTGGGTAAAAAACTTACTTGAGATGAGCGTTAATAACATACTTGAGATGGGGCTCAAAATCATGATTGAGATGGGGGTCAAAACACACTTGAGATGAGGCTCAAAATCACGCTTGAGATGGGGCCAAAACATACTTGAGATGGGGGATAAACATACTTGAGATGGGGGTAAAAAACATACTTGAGATGGGGGATAAACATACTTGAGATGGGAGATAAACATACTTGAGATGGGGGTAAAAAACATACTTGAGATGGGGGATAAACATACTTGAGATGGGGGTAAAAAAAGTATATGAGATAACGGTAAAAAGATATGCTTGCGATGGGGGTCAAAATCACACTTAAGATGAAGGTCAAAATCACACTTCATATAGGGGTAAAAAAATATATGATATAAGGGTCAAAAACAAACTTGAGAATGGGTCAAGATCATACTTGAGAGGGGGGTCAAAATCATAAATGAGATGAGGGTAAAAATCATACAAGAGTTGGGGGTCAGAATCCTACTTGAGATAGGGGTGAAAATCATACTTGAGATGGGGGTCAAAAACATACCTGAGATGCGGGTCAAAAACATACTTGAGATGGGGTAAAAAACATGCTTGAGATGTGAGTTAAAACCATATTTGAGATGGTGGTCAAAAACATACTTGAGATGGGGGTCAAAATCATACTTGAGAGGGAGTTCAGAATTATATGTGAGATGGAAGTCGAAACATACATGAGATGGGGCTCAAAAACATACCTGAGATGAGGGTCAAAATTATACTTGAGATGGGAGTAAAAATAAATTTGAGATGGGGGTAAAACCTACTTAATATGGGGTCAAAATCATACTTGGGAGGGGGGACAAAAACACATATGAGATGGGGGTCAAAATCATACCTGATATGAGGTTCATAAATATATTTGAGATAGGAATCAAAATCATACTTGATATAGGGGTAAAGAATAAATATATATATATATATATATATATATATATATATATATATATATACATATATATATTATATATATATACATATATATACATACACATACACACACACACACACACACACACACATATATATATATATATATATATATATATATATATATATATATATATATATGTATGCATGTATATATATATCCATGTATATATATATATATATATATATATATATATATATATATATATATATATATATATATATATATATATATGATTAAAGTCAAAATCATAATCGAGATGGATTCAAGTTTATGAAAAATATAATACCTGATTTCCTGTCAGTGTCTCATTCATACTTCAAAAAGTAAAAAGGGTAAATTAACATAGTCTATCCTACCAACAGCAGCAGACTGTTAATAAATTAATTCCTTAATCTAAAATGAATCAACAGATCATAAAGATTGCATATCATATGTCATGATTTAGACACAATGTAGCGTTTCTATTATACAGCTCAGTAAATGCTATCTTGATGTTTTGTTGAAACTAAACATTGTTCTCATCACCCAGTACTAGAGGCCAACATATAGAATATTAACCCTAGATTCCCTTCCCAATAGACAAAACAATAACAACAACAACATCAACAACAACAACATCAATAATAATAATAATAATAATAATAATAATAATAATAATAATAATAATAATAATAATAATAATAATAATAATAATAATAATAATAATAGTGAACTACCACATTGGAAAAAAGAATAACAATTTTCATTATCTTAACCTTTACAATCATATTTATAAGCCAAGCTAAAATCCTGTATGTAAAGGATACAGTTCCTGGGTCCTCAGTAATGGGGAAGTACCGTATAGTGATAACTCCTTTAAAGAAATGGCAAGATTTGTAATTCAGAGGAGACAGTATAATCTTGTGGGTTTTAGAATTATGAAAAATATTTAGGAGTCAAGGATTCATATCCTTAACAAAAAGAATAAATGCAGCCGTTTCTAGTTAACTGTAGGACAAAGGCCTCAGATACGTCCTTAGTCATGTCTGGAGTCTGGCCATTTTCATCACTACGCTGGCCAGTGCGGATTGATGATGGTGGGAGATTTTTGTATGATCGCTCACAGCAAACAAACCTATTTTGGGTGGCCCTGTCTAGTACAGCTTTGCTGATCATGTCGATAAACAAGTTCTTTCACCACGTTAAGGTATCAAGGAGAACAAAATTACAGGATCTCAGGTTTTCCACTAACAATTCAAGATGAGATCCAACTTCTGAAAACCACATAGAACACTATGCAAAATATTGCAACCTTTGAGAATAAAAATATTCCTAGGGGTAGGCATGTAAATATCTTGAAAACTTAAGATAATTTTTTTCTTTATGATATTGAATAGTAAGAATGTTTCAAAAATTTTATTTTAGATAATAAAAATATTATTTAAAATGAGGTGAACGTATCTAAAAAGAAATCAGGGCATGGAGAATTAAATTTCCTTTGCCTACTACGGTGTCAAGATGCCAGAGAACTTCAAATCAATTATTAATTTGCCTACTAATAATCATACGTTGAGCTTTGCTATATGATATGATATCAAAACCCAATATTTTGCATCATACTGAATAGTATTTTCAACTCGATCTCTATTAAAAGATTCAGCAACCACAAGCCTAAACTCTAGAGATGTGAGCCATGTGAAGGGAATAGAATCATCTGCATATGAAGCAAACTAGTTTTAAAGGCCGAGCTACACATCATGCCTCTGTAATTTTTGAAGGCAATGCTAATAACATTATTCTTTTGTCACTATGGGGAACATTAACAACACATTGTAATTAATTAGTTAAAAAATTGATAATAATATTAAAAAAGGATGATTCAGCAACTCTCAACCGATCCAGCTTGTGGAAAAAGGGGCTATCTGATAACCTTGGCGACCAAAATCAGGGATTTCTATTCAGAACGGGAAACTTTAAACAGGGAATCGCAAACAACGAAGTTCTTACCATCAATTTCATGAACAGATGATTACTTTGGCAATTTGCCAAAAGACCTTTCAAAATTTTAGAGAATATTGGACAGAAATTGGTCTGTAATCTACAACATCCTTGCTTACCTAATTTAGTGATATCAAAAATTCCAAAAGTGCAAAAAATAAACATCTTTATATAAATACACACACACGCACACACACACACACGCACACACGCACACACACACACACACACACACACACACACACACACATATATATATATATATATATATATATATATATATATATATATATATAACCTCTCTCTTCTAGATACATAATTATATGACACATACACACGCGCGCACACACACACACACACACACACACACACACACATATATATATATATATATATATATATATATATATATATATATATATATATATATATATATATGCATGTATATATATATGTATATATATATATATATATATATATATATATATATGTATATATGTATATATATACATATATATATATATATATATATATATATATATATATATATATATATATATATATATATATATATATATATATATATATATATATATATATATACTCGTACGTATGTATGTACTATGTGTGCCATTATGTGTTTGTACCAGACTCTAAAAATGTATGCTGTGATGAAAATGAATCTCAGCATCGAGCGAAGAAAAGAAATACATAACAAAGTCCAAAAGTCACAGCAAAACCCAAACAACAGAAAAGACACTTGGAGATGCCTTAGAAATCTCTACCGACAGAACTCTGGAAAGGGTTGATAGAAACAATAACTGAAGTTAAAAGGGACCGAGGACAAATTATTGAATAGAGGATAGTGGTAGAAGAGGGATAAGAGAGGACCTTGAACTGAAAAGTAATATAACATTGATAATATTTAGTATTGATTCTTCTAGATTGGGGTTGCAAATAAGAAAGCAAATAACTTAGTCGTTTTGTAGGCTTAGAAACTCCAACGAGCATTAATATTGTTATTACCTTCGCTAAGGTTATATTTTCCTCTTAGTTTATTTACTTATTTATCTATTTACCTGTTTGTTTGTCTGTTATTATCATCATTATTATTACTTGCTAAGGTACAGCCATACTTGGAAAAGCAGGCTCCTGCCTGGAAAAATAGCCCTGTGAGGAAAGGAAATAAATAACCTACAAGAGAAGTTTAAAAACAATAACAACATTAAAATAAATCTTTCATATATAAGCTATAAAAACTTGAAAATAACAAGAGAATAAAAACGTCAAAATAACAAGAGGAAGAAAACAAGATAGAATAGTGTGCCGGAGTGTACCCTCAGCAAGAGAACTCTAACCCAAAATAGTGGAAGACCATGGTACAGAGGCTATGGCACTACCTAAGACTAGAAAACAACGGTTTGATTTTGGAATGTCCTTCTAGAAGAGCTGCTTACAATACCTTAAGAGTCTCTTCTATCCTTATCAAGTGGAAAATAGTCACCTAACTATTACTGTGCTAGTTAACCTTTTGGGAGAAGAAGAATTGTTTGGCAACCTCAGAATTATCAGCTGTAAGAGTACAGAGGAGAATATGTAAAGAATAGGCCAGACTATTCTGTGTATGTGTCAGTAAAGATGAAATGAGCCGTAACCAGAGAGAGGGATCCAATGTATTATTGTCTGGCCAGTTAAAGGTCCCAATAACTCTCTAGCAAAATTACTTATACGATAAATTTTTTTGCTTAATTTTCACTAAATTTCAACAACGTATAGATATTATGCTCCGAAAGAATCCATTAAATATTGGAGGTGAATCAGATCAACATTGCACTTTTCAACATATACAGTCAACACATTAAATAAGACATGCTTAGACCGTAGACTTCCGTAAATATTTTACTATAAATGCATTCACGTCCAATATGTGAAAAGAAGAGTGCTTAGTCCTTAGAATTTAGTAACAGGATGAATATTATTGTTGGCGGAGGTTACAAATTCTTGATTGCTCTTTATAGCTTGTTACCTTTAATATCATCATTGCTATTGATATTAGTGTTATTGTTATAATAGTCCCTTATTTACCTGGAATCAAAATTTCATAACAATTTAGCAATTTTCTATGATAATGGATGTCTGCGAAGCAAAACGAAACCAGACACTGATATTTAATACTTTAACTGCTAATGTGTACTTGTTCAACATCTGGCAATTGCTCGGCTTTACTGCATTCCTCAGATTTAAAGACCTAGTCTTTGCAACAGATTTCTTCCAGCGGTTTCTAGAACTTTTTCTCCTCATTCCTTATAAATCTCTCCTCTTTCAACTGGCATATTCTATTCGATCTATTCCACAAGACCAAACCACCTCTATATATACTGACCCGCCTTTTTAAAGAGTCTAACCTCATCAATTCTGCAAGGCTTCCCTTCTCAATCATGAGGCTCAATACTATACAGTATTCTAGAAGTTTTATCCCAGCTATGACCAGGTTTCGGAAGATCTCATTAATCAGGCAGATGAAACATTAGAACTTCAGAAGTTTAAACTTGAAGCGAATGTTTTTTATTTATGATGAACAGGCTGATATAAGTCTCTCTTCATAGTCTACATATAACAGATCTATTTTAACGTTGTTACTGATAATGAAATATTTTATATTAATTATTCATAACTTCTCTTGTATTTTACTTATTTCCATGTTTACTTTCCTCACTGGGCTATTTTCCTTGGTGGAGCCAAATGGCTCACAGCCTTGTGCTTTTCCATCTAAGGTTGTAGTTTATCTAGTAATAGTAGTAAATGTAACAGTTAACTTCATATTTTTCACCTCCAATACTTTTATGAGTACGTTAAACTTAAAAAATCAGATATATTTATAATAATCAAGTTCGGATATATTTATTTTCTTTATTGATACCTAACAATTGCCGACTCGTAATAAAAAAAAGTAAAAAAAAAAAAATAGAAAATAGAAGATGAGTACATAACAGAAATTCACAAGACATCTAAAAGATTTCAATATTCGTTCGAAATATAAAAATCACTAAATCTGAAGGCATTATTGGATGATTCAAAGTTTATACATTTTGATACAATTTCACGCTTGGTGATTAAACTTTTATGTGGCTCGTGAAAAAGTCATAAAGTTGAATATCCAGGCAATCATGATCTCCTTCATTCTATCCTGCCATCCCCCCCCCCCCACCCTGGCCTTATCCAGCTGTTTATTTGCAATCAAAAATAATTCTGAATTTATGGGTATGAATGGGAGAGCCTTTTGTGATGTTATAGTATAATTTCATTGGTTTTTAAGATGAATAATAATAATAATAATAATAATAATAATAATAATAATAATAATAATAATAATAATAATAATAATAATAATAATAATAACATGCCTTTTAGTATGCCATCTTCGCGTATGTTAACCTTTTTTCACAACTTTATTTCAGACACTTCTACCAATTCTATATATATATATATATATATATATATATATATATATATATATATATATATATATATATATATATATATATATATATATATATATATATATATATATATATATATATATATATATATATATATACTCTAAATATCACTCTATATCGGAGTATCATAAAAATATACCAAGCTCTATTTTACATATT
>NC_090749.1:51071274-51083774 GCF_036898095.1 Palaemon carinicauda | reverse complement strand
TATATAAAAGATATAATTTAATGTTGTTACTCTTACTAAAGTATTTTATTTTGATTATTTATTACTTCTCTTCTAGCATACCTATTTTCTTATTTCCTTTCCTCACTGCGCTATTTTTCCCCGTTACAGCCTTTGGGCTTACAGCATCTCGCTTTTCCAGCTATGGTTGTATATATATATATATATATATATATATATATATATATATATATATATATATATATATATATATAGTTTCCTTGATAATTTACATTAATCTTTATTAATTTTGCATGATAACAATTGACTATTTTAATTTTACTTAAGGTGCGATTCCAGAGAGGAACCCAACTATCAACTATATATATATATATATATATATATATATATATATATATATATATATATATATATATATATATATATATACATATGTAATAATTATATATTACATGTTTAAAACACATGACCTAATAGGTCATTGTGGAAGTAGAAGCTAGTGTGAGAAGTGCTGTAGTCAGATCATAGCAGGATGTGAATACCATATCTCAGCAATGTAACATTTTTATGAAGAATAAACACAAATACGAATCGCGAGAAAGAGTTGTGTCGCCACCGGATGCAGGTGTCTTCCTATATTGATGTTTAGTTTACATTATGTGTTTAAATGCTGAGATAACTGACTATACGATATCTGTGATATCGATATTTTAGCCAGTTCTTACTAAGATGTCACACGGAATGACAGAGAGAGAGAGAGAGAGAGAGAGAGAGAGAGAGAGAGAGAGAGAGAGAGAGAGAGAGACGTTGTCATATTGCTTTAATGTCATAGAAATATCAAGGTCTTGAGCTATTATGGTCTTTGATTTCTGAACAAGCTGTAAGGGACTGTCTTTTCTCAACCTAATAACAGGTAAAAAACAGCCCAGAAGCGTAATCTGAATGGCGTAGGTAGCCAAACTAGAGAATTTACCCTTTAAAAAGCCTATTCTCCAGAAATATTACATTTCTATCTCTCCCAAAAGTTATATTCATGGACAATGACGGTACTAACTATAGTCATAGCTTCATAACCTTTCCCAAAATTTAATGTTCATAACCCTTCTCCCCCCCCAAAAAAAAAAATAAATAAAGAAAATATTGAACTTTGTTAGCAGAAAATAAACAAACTATATAGTGAAAAAACGTAGATGGAACTATAAATAGCGAAAAAAGAGGGGAGCTTTTTTAAATAAAAGGAGTAACGCTTGACCGTTCAAGCCCAGAGAAAGAGCGGAACACAATGAATGTTAATGAGGACGATTAATTAAAAATTCATCATTTCTAGATGGGAAATGAAACTCCCTTCGAACAAGAGAAAACATTTCAGACTAGGCTGGATGGATTCCCATTATGGGATATGATGAACACCATTGACAGAGACTCAACCATTCATAAAATGCATACAGACATCAATATACATATATACTATATCAACAGGTAAAAGAGGGGAATAATTTTTATATATTATGATTAATAAAAGTGAAAAACATTTTAAGATTATATGTACATATATACCCTCTCTCTCTCTCTCTCTCTCTCTCTCTCTCTCTCTCTCTCTCTCTCTCTCTCTCTCTCTCTCTCTATATATATATATATATATATATATATATATATATATATATATATATACATATATATGTATATATACATATATATAAATATATATATATATGTATGTTAAGTGTAGATATATATATATATATATATATATATATATATATATATATATATATATATATATATATATATATATATATATATACGCAAGATATATATATATATATATATATATATATATATATATATATATATATATATATATATATATATATATATATGTGTGTGTGTGTGTGTACACACACATATATATATATATATATATATATATATATATATATATATATATATATATATATATATATATATATATATATATATATATATATATTTCTACCTCATACTTGGGATCGAACGCTAGCCCCTTCTAATGAAAGGCCAGGTCGAAACCAACCATGCCACGAGAGGCCATAAAAGATATCGGAACCTGACGCTACCTAGCTGTCCGAGGATTTACCTGGCGAGACATCAGTCTCTTACCAGCGAGTTTTACCCGATATCCCGGCCCACCACGTGACACAATTGGTAGTAATTCATTCAAAATACCCCTAATGAGTCAATATGGATAAATATCAACACAACATCGTGTTCAAATAGAAATAAATTTCTACCTCATACTTGGGATCGAACGCTAGCCCCTTCTAATGAAAGGCCAGGTCAAAACCAACCATGCCACGAGAGGCCATAAAAGATATCGGAGCCTGACGCTACCTAGCTGTCCGAGGATTTACCTGGCGAGACATCAGTCTCTTACCAGCGAGTTTTACCCGATATCCCGGCCCACCACGTGACACAATTGGTAGTAATTCATTCAAATTACCCCTAATGAGTCAATATGGATAAATATCAACACATCATCGTGTTCAAATAGAAATAAATTTCTACCTCATACTTGGGATCGAACGCTAGCCCCTTCTAATGAAAGGCCAGGTCGAAACCAACCATTCTGTATCTCTAATAATATAGTCAAGGGATTATGAAGTTTTCCCTTTTCCCATTATTGTAACCTAATGCCTTTTTGTTTAAAGAACTAATTAATTAAGCAATTATTTTTGCGATTAGAATTGACGTTTTGACCGATTGACCTTAATGTCAGTAATCCCGTCTCCCGATAAGTGTCCGTCTCTCACTCTGTGTCACCTTTCCTGTGTATTTCTCTATCTGTCTTTTACTTTCTCTCTCGCTTTAACTCTGTCTCTCTCTGTATTCATAAGATTGTCAATACTTAAAATGTCTCGTTGTTTATCTTCTTATCTACATCTTTTCAACATTTTTATTCCATTCAATCTGCCTCATGCTTTCTCCATTTTTCTATTTCCTTGTCTCTCTGTCTTACTCCTTTTTCTCCCTGTCTGCGTGTCTATGTATGTCTATCACCATCTTTCTTTGCTGTTTACCCTTCTCTCTCTCTCTCTCTCTCTCTCTCTCTCTCTCTCTCTCTCTCTCTCTCTCTCTCTCTCTCTCTCTGTTTTGACGCACTATATAAACCGAACATTGTCGAAATTTCCCCTTCCGAAATTTCAATATAAAACCAATCACCTCTTGCCCCCCCCCAAAAAAAAACCAACTTCCTCATCTCCTCACCCCCCAAGGGCCTCTCTCCTCTAACCCCCCCCCCCCCCCCCCCCCGTAGGCCTCGCTCCTCACACACCCGAGAGGTGAGAATTCTCATTAGCCAACTCATTTCTGTCTCCTTTTTTAGCCATCACGTGTTGTACAGGTAATGTCTTTATCGGCTTGCTTATAACTACCACAGGTGCTCCGGGAAGGGGGGGGGGGGAGAAGCATGTGAGGCATGTCTTCTTTCCATTACAACCGATATCTTTATTATATACATACACATACATTTTGCCTACAATCTAAAATCCTATTTCTCTTTAATTATAATTATTCAAAACCAAAAAATTACTTCTTTTTATTTGATAAAACCTTAGGAAATAAATCCATGTGTCATATTGTTAAAAGTTAAAAAAAAAAAGTATTTTACTATCGTAAAATTGTTTGGAATAGGTAAAAATTTGGTCCGATATATAGGCTACAAAGGATTTTAGATTTTGAAAAGAAATAAAAACTTCCTTTAACTGTCAATATGGCACGCTATGTATAAAGTAATATTAAGAAAGTATTTAGAGCTATCGGAGACATATCATTATTATTGTTATTATTATTGTTATTATTATTATTATTATTATTATTATTATTATTATTATTATTATTATTATTATTATTACCTACAACCTTAGTTTGAAAAAATAGATGCTATAAGCACAAGGGCTCCAACAAGGAAAAATACCCCCTTGAGGAAACAAATAAACTACATGAAAAGTAATTTATAATGAATACTACAAAAGTACTGTGAGTGCAGACCTCCGTCAAGGCAGCTTATTTCTCGAAACCAGCTTGCCTTTCCCAAGATCAATTCAGACCGTAAGCGGGTTTGAAGTCTACAGCCATGTGCGAACTTGGGATTAAGGTTAGGGTTAATTTTGTTAACTTTTAGCTCAACCTTCAACTTTGACCTAGGACTTTTAAAATCTATTTAGGTTCATGTCTTAACAATTAATCCCTGAAAGTTTCACTACTCTATGAGTAAAATTGTGGTCAGGGCCCAGTTGCTCACAAATAAACAAAACAGACACACAGGGGCGAAAACATAACCTCCTCCCAACTTCGTTGGTAGAGGTAATAAGATATTTCAAAATCAGTATCAACGTTGAAATTGATTTGTGATATATCTGCCTGTCCTGGGGAAATATTATACCATCTTATTCTACCATGTTTTGAACATCGCTCTCCTATCTGAATCATATCCAACGGTCACTCGTCTAGAATTTCTGGCCAAAACTTTGAGGGATATCAAAGTTCTTAGCGCTGACCTATATCTTAATGTCTGGTACTGTCGTCAAATTAGTGGAAGCCTTATAAGGTTTTCCACAATTCTAACCCTCCTTTGCATATAGATCTTTCCAAAAGTATACTATTCTCCACTAGATTTGCAGTCAATTCTCACAGTCTTGTCTTTCGTAAGGCTCAATACTATACAGTATTCTGGAATTATATTCTAGCAGTGACTAAACTGTGGAATATTCGTAATTTAATTGATAAGACTTAAACATTTTAAGTTTATGTTGAACAGGCTGACATAAGACTCTCTTCGTAGATTATGAAAGATCTATTTAAACATTGTTACTGATCTTAGGATATTTTATATTAATTATTCATTACTTCCCAAGAAGATTATTTATTTCTTTTTTTACTTTCCTCATTGGGCTCTTTTCCCAGTGGGAGCCCTTGGGCATATAATACCCTGCTTTTCCAACTAGGGTTGTCGTTTAGCTAATAATAATAATAATAATAATAATAATAATAATAATAATAATAATAATAATAATAATAAATAATAATAAACCACTTTATTCCTGGCAAAATAATCTTTATTTCAATGTTATCCTGAATTTTCTTTGAAAAAAAAAATATAATATCAGAACTCCTATCACTAAAATAGACCTTATTTCACTATTATTATAAATTCTACCAGATAAATATATAGTATTTTTACATTTCCTCATCAATATAAACGGTACTTTAATATTTCACTCATTTTCCTTAATTTTTTTTTCTATTTCCACGAACAAAACGTAATCCTATTTCGCTGTCTTCATTATAATAAGATTTTCCCTCCCACCAAAAGAACTTTATTTTGTAATACAATATAATTTTAACATTTTCCTCGAAAAACTGTACTATATAATATTATTCTATCATAAAAATTTTCATAAAAAATTACTGTATTTTACTGTTGCTACATTTTTTTTCCGCATAGCATATCTTGCTTAACTAGATTAAATTATAATTAACATTTGATTTTATCCGCATAAGGAACCTTAATACACCAAATATACAATTTCAGATCAACAGTTTCCTAAATGTAAAAATTTCATATGTATGAAACTCCCCTGTCTTAAAAAATAAGAAGAGTCATCAAAATTTACAGAAGAGGAGCTTAGATATTCATTTGACCATCCCAATGCACAGAAGTACAGTCACTATTATCATAGTTCTTACCTAAAAAGAGGACCTTTGTATCTATTATCACAGCTTCTAGCACGAAATTAAACACCATCTCCCTATCAATAAACATTCTAAGTCATAATAATATAAACAATTAAACCTAATCACTGTAAATGTTTCCCCAAAACAATAAACTGATCTCTTTCCCACGCATGCGCATAGCACAACCAAGCAGACGACAAGCACATTAACAGTTTCATTCCCCAGTGGCGTCTGGCAACTTGCCCGCTACTTAAGTTGCCATTTTCTCCTTAACTTTGGCTTTACCCGAAGGTATTTCATTTCCGGGGGTCCTTTTATCAGGATAACTTTGGCTTTCACCCAGTTTCACTTTACTAACACATATTTGCCCAGTTAAGGAGCTCGCTCTTTCTGTTTAAGCTCAAGATGAGAGAGATGTTCGCTGCAAGAATTATTTTTCTATTTATTGCACAAAAGTCTGAAAAATAATTACAAAGTTATTTATTATGGGATGATGAAGATAATATTTTTCGCATAATAATGAGGAATTTGACAAAATATTTTGCATATATATTTCCGCTTATCATATCATCATCATCTCCTCCCACGCCTATTGACGCAAAGGGCCTCGGTTAGATTTTGCCAGTCGACTCTATCTTGAGCTTTAAATTCAATACTTCTCCACTCATCATCTACTACTTCACGCTTCATAGTCCTCAGCCATGTGGGCCTGTGTCATCTAACTCCTCTAGTTCCTTGTGGAGTCCACCTGAACACTTGATGAACTAATCTCTCTTGGAGAGTGAGAACAGCATGCTCAAACCATCTCCATCTACCCCTCACTATGATCTCCTCCGCATATGGCACTCGAGTAATCTCTCTTATAGTTTCATTTTATAATCCTGTCCTGCCATTGAACTCCCAATATCCTTCTGAGGGCTTATCATATATTGGAATAAATTTAAATAACTATTATGGTCAGGAGCGCTGGAGATGAATTTCGTTTTCTCAAAATATTATTATTATTATTATTATTATTATTATTATTATTATTATTATTATTATTTGCAAAGCTGCAACCCTAATTGGAAAAGCAGGATCCTATAAGCCCACGGGCTCCAACAGGGAAATTGCCCTATGAGGAAAGTTAAACAATTTTTTTTTTTTTTTTATAAATATTAAGACATCTCTCTCCGACACAGTTTGCATTAAGTAAATATTCAATATATGAATATGACATATATACGAAAGTCAAACACCCCGCTCTCCTTTCCAAACAATACCTCATCGCATTAAATAAAAACTAATTTTATTTCCGCTTCTTTGTTAGAAACTATTAAAAGAAAATTTGCAGAACATCACGCCCCAGTGAGAGCAAACCTGGTAATGAAGTTCAGAAACAAGGCCTTAAAATTATGGAGGCTGCTTAATTAACGCAGCTCAAGGTAGGATGAACTAGGGCGTAGAGATATCCTCATATACGACTCGAGAATTTGCTGAGGTTTGCCGAAGAAATATGAGAATTATATGAAAAAAATACTAGGAATTTACTGTTCATACTTTAGATTTATAGTGGGGAAAATACTTAGAATTCACTGTGGGCTTATAGCATCTTGCTTTTCTAACTAAGGTTATAGCTTAGCTAGTAATAATAAAACAGTAATAATATGTTTTAGATTTATAGTGGGAAAAATATGTTTTACATCTATAGTGAGAAAAATACTAAAAAATTTTTGTTCATACTTTAGATTTTTAGTGGGTAATATCCTCAGATTTTACTGTTAAAATTTTAGATTTTTATTGGGGAAAACACTCAGAATTCACTGATCATATTTTAAATTTTTTAGTGGGGAAAGTACTCAGAATTTATTTTTCCCATTGTAGATTTATAATGGGGAAAATACTCAGAATTTACTGGTCATATTTATAATATTATGGGGGAGGGGGGGGGGAATACTCAGAATGTAATGTTCATATTTTATATCTTTGCTGGGAAAATACTCAAAATTTACTGTTCATATTTTAAATTTTTAGTTGGGAAAATAGTCAGAATTAACTATTCAAATTTAGGATATTTAGTGGTGAAAATACTCAGAATTTACTGTTCACATTTTAGTTTTCTAGAGGGGAAAATACTCAGAATTTACTGTTCATATTTTTAGATATGTAGAAAAAAAATACTCAGAACTTACAGTTCATATTTTAAATTTTAGTGGGGAAAATACTCAGAATTCACTGTTCATATCTTTATATCTACATGGAAAAATATTCAGAGTTTTCTCCTCATATCTCTGATTTTTAGTGGGAAAAGTACTCAGAATTTACTTTTAAAGTTTTAGATTTTAGTAAGGAAAAACTCAGAATTTACTGTTCATATATTTAGATCTATGTAGGAAAATACTCAAAATTTACTGTTCATACTTTTGATTTTAGTAGGAAGAATATTCAGAATATTTTCTTTATATTTTAGATTTTGAGTGGGGAAAATACTCAGAATTTACTGTTCATATTTTAGATTTTAGTGGGGAAAATACTCAGGGTTTACTGTTCATGTTTTAGATTCTTAGAGGGGAAAATACTCAGATTTTACTGTTCATACTTTAGATTTTTAGTGAAGAAAATACTCACGGTTTACTGTTCATATTTTAGATATTTAGTGGGGAAAATACTCAGAATTTACTGTTCATGTTTAATTATTTACAGGGGAAAATACTCATATTTTCCTATTCATATAATTAGATATATTTGGAAAAATATTAGAATTTACTGTTCATATTTTAGATTTTTAGTGGGAAAATACTCAGAATTTACTGTTCATACTTTAGATTTTTTTTTGGGGGGGGGGGGATGCTCAGATTTTACTATTAAAATTTTAGAGTTTTAGAAGGGGAAATACTCAGAACTTACTGGTCATATTTTATATATTTAGAAAGGGAAAATACTCAGAATTTACTGTTCATATTTTGAATTCTTAGTGGACAAAATACTCAGAATTGCTCATATTTAATATTTTAGTGGGGAAAAAAACTCAGAATTTAATGTTCATATTTTAGATTTTTAGTGGAGAAAAACTCAGGATTTAAAGTCCATATTTCAGAATTTTAGTGAAGAGAATAACAAGAATTTACTGTTCCTATTTTAGATCTTTAGAGGATAAAATAATCAGAACTTAATGTTCATATTTTAGATTTCTAGTGGGGAAAATACCCAGAATTTACTGTTCATAATTTTAGATCTATTTGGAAAAATAGCCCGAATTTCCATGTGTTCACGGAAACAAAAACGTGGATCTTCTTAATTACATTATCATGTCTAAATTTACAGCAAATGTTCAGAATATCTGAGGCCGTCTCCCATATATAATAAGGAGAAAGTTTCTGAGTATGTATGTATGTATGTATGTATATATATATATATATATATATATATATATATATATATATATATATATATATATATATATATACATATATATATATATATATATATATACACACATGTATATATATATATATATATATATATATATATATATATATATATATATATATATATATATATATATATATATATATATATATATATATACATATATATATATATATATATATATATATATATATATATATATATATATATATATATATATATATATATATATATATATATATACATTTCTCTCCAGTTACTCTCAGCGGCATAGCCAGACGTATAACTCCCTCAAGCAAAGGTGAGAGACATTGTAGTTAGGAAGAGGAGAGAGGATGGGAAGGGTTGAATCTGTGTGCGTGTGCACATATCTATGTAAATATTTAGCCGTCATTTTGACGGGTCGAGTACACTAGTTTTACATGATTGACTGAAGATGTCTATACGTTTTAAAAACGCTGATTTTTACAATTTTCGGTTTCAATTTTAAAATTTTCAGAAGTTAGGAAAATCTATCGATAATATTACTATGTTTTTTTATTTTTTAGTTCTAAGAAAATTTAAACTTGCAGCGAATTTTACGTTGAACAAAATGATAACTCCCTCTTTGCTATTTATCTATTATATATCTATTGTAATGTTGTTACTGATCCTAAAATATTTTATATTTAATTGTTCATTATTTCTCCAGTAGAATATTTGTCTGTACTTTCTTTCCGCATGGGTCTACTTTTCTCTGTTGCAGCCTTTGGGCTTATAGCATCCTGCTTTTCCATTAGGGTTGTAGCTTAGACGATGATAATAACAATGATGATAATAATAATAACAATAATAATAATGATAATAATAATTACTAAGAAATTCCCAATTTTATGAGTATCTTAATGGCAAATGAGTATCGTTCGTCATGTACAAATATAGACAAAACAATACATTTGAAATAAATAAACAAAATATACAAACAGACGAACTTACATGCACAAGAAGGTACCCTAAAGCATTCATCTTTTGAAAAAGAAACCATTATAAATAAGAAATTATAATTAAACCTTACGCACGATTTTGTTCATTGTAGATTAAACATTAAACATCAGGTAACAAGGAAATAAATGAGAGAACGAGATAAAATGAAAAGAACGGAAGAGGAGAAGAGAGGAAGAGAATAAGTATAAAGAAGCTTCAAGAGTAGATAAATTTCTCAAATTTGGAAAATCTTGAATGTATAGGAGAGGAATAGATGAGAGAGAGAGAGAGAGAGAGAGAGAGAGAGAGAGAGAGAGAGAGAGAGAGAGAGAGAGATAAATAAATCTTCTCAAACAAAACTAGTCATCCCCCCCCATAAGTATAAAACTCACTTCAACATAATACTTAATTAAACAAATACAGCGATTGATTTAACTGAATACTGGTGTCCAGAGATATAATTACGCTCACCTTAAAACCCATTATCAATCTGCCAATTATGCAGAAAGTAAATCTCCCTTGTCTACAATTTTTATGCCGAAGTAGAATAGCATAGAGATTTCATTGAAATCAATGGCGACCTTTACCAAAACATATTAAACAATCAACCTTTCAAAACAGACCGTCACAATAATCAGCTAAATGAAGGTCCAGGTCGTATTCTTTCGATCTTCTTAGGTTTGATTCACACTAGCGGTTTATTGCCACGCGGTTTTATCCACATGGTTTAAACATCAATTAATACCAACGCTGCCCGCTTGGAAGAATTTCCGTTTCTTCCGCGTGGCATTTCTTCTGAGCGGCATTTCTTGCAAGTGGCATTTCTTCTGAGCGGCATTTCTTCTTAGCGGCCATTTTTACGAGCGGCATTTCTTCTGAGTGGCAATTCTTCCCAGCGGCATTTCTTCCCAGCACCATTATTTCCCCGCGGCCTTTCTTCTGAGCAGCAGCAATCTACTAGCCGCGCTCACTGCTAACTCCTGTCGTTCCAGTGTAGCGTCTTATAGAAACTACGTGGTCGCTGGGGAAAAAATCCACTTGTGTGAAAACACGCGCATGAATGAGTGAAAATTTTCTTGTGCAGAAAAAATCCTTACATGTGAAGTAATCCTTCGTCCCAATGTATAGCCAGGTCGGTCGCTCGATTCAACTTTTTCCATATATTTTTATTCATTGCATTATCTTCTCCAACCGCGCCTACCCAACTCATATCATTCCTTAGCAAATCTAGCCATCTGATCCACGAGTTCTGGTAATTGTCCCCCAAAAATATCACTAACCAACTAATTCCTCTAAATTGAATCCTGCTGAATGAAAGAACCTGGTTCCAGGAAAGGGCTTGATGGCCTAAACCTAATAATGTAATATAGTATACACTGAAGACGTGTTTTCCTTCCTATTTCAACATATAAGTGAAATACCTGGACAAATTACCAAGTAATCCCGTAAAACATTTACCAAAGCACAAAACTATACAGTTAATCCTTGTCAGGAAGCATGAATTCTATTACCTTTCCCTCCATGACAGTGATTATCATATATTACCCATTGTAGTTAGATAATTTAAAAGAAAAGAAATCGTTATCTGAATGCAGATTAACAACGTAGCCACATGATCCAACCAAGTAATACCTTAAACAAGGAAACTACCCAAAGGCCTCTTACCTAAAGACTCGTATATTGATTCTGAATTAATATATTCAAGAGACTTACCGCAGAACATCACCAAATGCAACTCTTACAATCTCTTAGCTAATAAAACACGGAGATGAACCTTACCTGAAGACAGGTGTCTTGGTGCCACTCTTATACCACAGCACCAGGATGACAGGGTTCTCCGGAGAGGACGTCCAGTTGCAGGGCAGCCTGACGGTCTGGCCCCTGATTGCATACACCGCCATCAGAGGAGCTGCGAACAAAAGAAAGAGTTTTGTTATTAACTAATTTTTTACTTTTTAAGACGGGGATGCAGTATCACTAGACAAATCTAATCTAAAATAAGCAATCAGAAATGGTTACTAAATTTTGACCATGCCGGTATTTACTGTTTTTGCACATGTCTACGGGCTTTGTACCCCCACTTCATATACTGGCAGTGTATGGTGAGAAGTGCAAAGTTGGTCCAGAATCGTCATTTTGATTCGGATTACTTCCAAAATTTAATGGGTTCTTTCGTAGCAAAATATCTATCCGTTGTTAAAATGTAGTGAAAATCCAGCAAAAAATGTTTGACGTATATCTGCTCACAGACAAACAAACGAACAATCAAATATTTATATATAGGCATAGAAAAACAAAATATTCTTAGCAGAGGTAATAAATTCTTTATTGAATTATTTAACCAAAGATGATAGCGTGTGTGTGTATATATATATATATATATATATATATATATATATATATATATATATATATATATATATATATATATATATATA
>NC_090749.1:51056274-51066274 GCF_036898095.1 Palaemon carinicauda | reverse complement strand
ACTCAACATGTTCTCATTTTCTATTACTCGACCTGTTTCCACTTTCTACTACTCTACTTGTTCCCACTTTCTATCACTCATCCTGTTCCCACTTTCTATTACTCAACCTGTTTCCGTTTTCCATTAATACACATGTTCCTAGTTTATATTACTCCCTTTTCCTGCTTTCTATTACTCAACCTGTTCCTGATTTGTATTACTCCACCTGTTCCCACTTATTATTAATCGACCTATTCATGCTTTCTATTACTTGACCTCTTCCCACTTTCTATTACTCGACCTGTTCCCACTTTCTATTACTCTACTTACTACTGCTTTCTTTTATTCGACCTGTTCCCACTTTCTATCACTCTACTTACTACTGCTTTCTTTTATTCGACCTGTTCCCACTTTCCACTACTTTACCTGTTTCCGGTTTCTATTACTCCATCTATTTCCGAATTCTATTAATCATCCTGATCTCATTTTCTATAATTCGACCTGTTCCCACTTTCTTATTACCCTACTTGTTCCCACTTTCTATTACCCAACCTGTTTCTGCTTTCTATTACTCCACCTATTCCCACTTTTTATTACTCAACCTGTTCTTATTTTCTATTACTCGATCTGTTTCCACTTTTTATTACTCTACTTGTTCCTATCCTCTATTACTAACCTGTTCCCACTTTCTATCACTATACTTGTTTCTAATTTTCTATTAGCACACATGCTCCACTTTATTTTACTTCCTGTTCCCACTTTCTATTACTCTACTTGGTCGCTTTCTATTACTCAACCTTTTAATGCTTTCTATTACTCGACCTATTACCATTTTCTAATACTCAACCTGTTCCTGCTTTCGATTACTCCGTCTGTTCTCATTTTCTAATACTAGACCTGTTCCTTCTTACCATTACTCAACCTGTTCCTAATTACTATTACTTGACCTGTTCCCACTTTCTATTACTTAACCTGCTCCTGCTTTCGATTACTCCATCTGTTCTCATTTTCTATTACTAGACCTGTTCCTTCTCTCTATTACTCAACCTGTTCCTGATTTCTATTACTCAACCTTTTCCTGCTTTCTATTACTTCACCTGTCCCCATTTTCTATTACTCGACCTGTTCCTTCTTTCTATTACTCAACCTGTTCCTAATTCCTATTACTCGACCTGTTCCCACTTTTTATTACTCGACATGTTCCTGCTTTCTATTACTCCATATATTCCCATTTTCTATTACTCGACCTGTTCCTTCTTTCTATTACTTGACCTGTTCCCACTTTCTATTATTCGACCTGTTCCTGCTTTCTATTACTCCATCTGTTCCTATTTTCTATTACTTAACCTGTTCCTACTTCCTGTTATTCAACCTGTTCCTGCTTTTTATTACTCTAACTGTTCCCATTTTCTATTACTCTACCTGTTACCCCTTTCTATTACTCCACCTGCTTTAGCTTTCCATCACTAGTCCTGATCTCATTTTCTTTTGCTCTACCTGTTCCTATTTTCCATTACTTGACCTGTTTCCGCTTTATATTACTCCATCTGCTCTTATTTTATATTACTAGAATTGTTCCTACTTCCTATTACTCCACCTGTTCCTGCTTTCTTTTGCTCATCCTAATCTCATTTTCTATTACTTGACCTGTTCCTTCATTCTATTACTCCTCCTGCTCCCATTTACTATCACTCTACCTGTTACTACTTTCTATTACTCGATCTGTTTCCATTTCCCCTTACTTGACCTGGTCACGCATTTGATTATATTAACGGCTGATTATATATATATATATATATATATATATATATATATATATATATATATATATATATATATATATATATATATATATACTGTATATATATGTATATATATACATATATATATATATATATATATATATATGTATATATATATATATATATATATATATATATATATATATATATATATATATATATATATATATTCATATATATATATATATATATATATATATAAATATATAGACAGATATAGATATATATATATATATATATATATATATATATATATATATATAGATATAGATATATATATATATATATATATATATATATATATATATATATATATATTATATATATATATATATATATATATTCATATATATATATCTATATATTTATATATATATATATATATATATATATATATATATATATATATATATATATGTGTGTGTGTGTGTATATATATACATACATAAATATATATATATATATATATATATATTATATATATATATATATATATATGTATATATATATATATATATGTATATATATATATATATATATATATATATATATATATATATATATATATATATATATATATATATATATATATATATATATATATATATATATACTTCGGACAAACAGGATAAAAGAACTGAGGAGATCCTGTAAAGAGTAGCCTGGTGTTCTCCTGCTGTATATGACCAGAAAAACAGCGCGAAAGTAAAAAAGATAAATAAAAAAATGGGTCTTGAGAATTCTGTTCTTTTTCGTTTATCTATTTTATATGATTTTGCACAAGTGTTAGATTTCCTCATGTTGTGTTTATATATTATATATTTCTAATCCGGGAAAATAAAATTGTGTAAAGCTAGAATAATATTCCATTCTCTCTCTCTCTCTCTCTCTCTCTCTCTCTCTCTCTCTCTCTCTCTCTCTCTCTCTCTCTCTCTCTCTCTCTCTCTTCAAGGACCCATTAATCTTTGCATTTCCATTGTGATAGTTATTCAACGCTTTACTGCTAATGAGAGAGAGAGAGAGAGAGAGAGAGAGAGAGAGAGAGAGAGAGAGAGAGAGAGAGAGAGAGAGAGAGAGAGAGAGAGAGAGAGATATATGAAGAAAAACTTACAATTGACAGTGAATACAAGGAAAAAACTCTTGACAACCCCACTAACAATGGAGAATGACCCTCTAAAATTTCAGGATTAGCAACTTCGCGCCAAAAGAGAAAAATCTGATGGCGGGAAAGGGGTAAAGAAAAAAAAAAAGGTGCGAGAAGAATTTTCACTTTTCGTCCGCAACGGCTACAGAGCCCAATTTGAGAGACGTGGCACTCAGAGGCTTAGCACCTAACAAAAGTTGGCAATATGTTTTGGAATGGGAATATTAAAATGCAAATGGGAAGAGGCTCATTATTGCAGGGAGGAGCTAACTGGATTGTAGTGGTTATTCCTAAAGAAATTCCAGGAGATGCGATGGAGGAGGTTATCCTGGAAAAGGGAAAAGGAAGAGACATAAGAGGAGGTGGTTGTTGAGGAGCCTGGGCCGATGTTCTTAAAGGAGTGTACTAGGAATAAAGAAGGATTAAGATAAGGAATGATAAGAAATTAAAGCCTGCTAAGACCCTAACTGGAAGATGTGTAGCATACTTTTTTTTTTTTTTTTTTTTTTTTTTTTTTTTAGGAGAGGGGCTAATTCTGAAGATGGAGAAGGAAGTTTACATGGTCAATATAAGTGTTTTGATCACGAAAAACGAAGGCAAAGGACAGTGACACTGCCCTAGCAGAACAATGCCCCTAGAAACTGGCCATATGTACTGTACATATGATCAGCGCCTAAGTCCCTCTCCATCCAAGCTAGAACCAGGGAGAGGCAGGTAATGGCTGCTGATGACTCAGCAAGTAGACTTATAGGCTCCCCACCACACCCCTATATTCAGCTCGCAAGAATGATGATGTTGCAGACACTAAACGAAACTTCAGCGGGACTCTAATTCCTGTACAATAGATCACCAGGCAAGGACATTTCTAATAGTTTACCACAACCCTACTGGAAAGTAAGGGTATAGAAGAATTTTTGGTAACGAATAGGAATGTTTAAACAAGATATGAAAACGAATCTCCCAAAGGCATTATCTTGACGGGGAAGTTAAGGAAACCATGGAAACAGGGGAGGAAGTGAGATGGGTTATGTCAAGGAAGCTAGAGAGGAGATACATGGAAGGGGAACAGGTAAAGAGATTACGTGTAATATAATCTCTTCATGAAATCAAAAGAACGTGAGATATAAGATGAAAGCTTATCTTAATAGAGAGCTTAATATAAGGAATGATGACGCAACTAGTGTATCTCCTAAATAAAGAAAGAAGTAACTGGAAAGATGAGGTTTAGTGGAAGAAAGGAAAATGAGGAAATTGAAGTTACCACATTGATGAACTGACTTCTTAACTGGAAAAAAACTAATCGATGAAAGAGAGTAAGAAATAAGATGAGATATGGTAAGGAGAGAATGCAATGGCTTATTTAGTAAATAAGAAAAGAAGACGGATGGGATAAAATGCAATTACCTATTTAGTATATAAAGAAACTATATGGAAGAAAATGCAATGCCTTATTCTGTAAATAAGGAAAGAAGATAGTTTAATGAATACAATGGCTTATTTAGTAAATGAGAAAAGAAGCTATATGGAAAAAAAACCAATGCGTTATTTAGTAAATGAGGAAAGATCACAGATGAAAAGAATGCAATGCCCTATTTAGTAAATGAGGAAAGAAGACATATGAAAAGAATGCAATGACTTATTTAGTAAATGAGGACAGAGGCTATATGGAAGAAAATGCAATGCCTCACTTAGCAAATGGGGAAAGAAGGGTGCAGAAAAAAATGCAATGGCTTATTTAGTAAATAGGGAAAGAAGATACATGGCAGAAACTTCAATGCCTTATTTAGCAAATGAGGAAAGAAGACAGATGAAGAGAATGAAATGGCTTATTTACTAAATGAGGAAAGAAGACAGACGGAAATGCGCAATGGCTTCTCTATTAAAGGAGGAAAGAAGGAAGATGGAAGAAAATGCAATGTCTTACTTAGTAAATAAGCAAAGAAGACAGGGAAAGTATCCAATAACTTATTTAGTAAATGAGGAAATATGACAGACAGAAATGTGCAATGGCTTATTCAGTCAGGGAAAGAAGATAATCGTAGGCTCATAATCCGATGGAGGAGAATTGAAGACCCAAGATAGATGTCTATGAAGAAAAGCTGGTAACCAAATAGATTTACAAACATAAAGGGGAATATTGTGAAAAATAAAAGAGAATAATCTTCAAACCAAAAGAAGTTACGACAAAAGACAAGACTTTCGCCTACGCTTATCAGAGGAGCAAAGGTAGAAAGACAAGAAAGCTAAGAAAAAATGCAGAAAAAAAATGGACAAGAGATAAGAAAAAGTAAACTACTTGGTGATAAAAATGGAATTAGACAGTGTGAACTGATCATTCTATGGGTGGAAGATACTGACTCATCTTGATTTCTCTATTGTCTGTTTTTTTTCTTCTTCTTTATTTGTGATTTATTTTCATCCTTTAATCTCATTTTGTTTACTATTTTTTCTTTTTAATTTCAATTATTTTCCTGGATTGCTGCAATACTCCAACAGGCGCTTTTACGACAACAACAACAACAACAACAACAACAACTACTACTACTACTACTACTACTACAACAGCAACAAAATTGATATGAAAGTAATAATAGAATACTTTTCCTTTTTATCTGGTGTAAAGTGTTCCTAAACAATAATAAATATTAGGGCAGCTGTAATCATTATCATAATTATAACAATTATGATAACGTTAACCAGATTTACTGAGCTCTAATGTATGACATTAAACCTCGCATTGCCCTTAATGGTTCTAAATACATTTACTACTTTGAGGTAAATGTGATCACATATACATAACTAATGTTGTTAGACTCCTAGCTTTTACGAATAAAGGTAATTTCTATACGATTAAATAAAAAGCATTTGGGGGTTTGCTTCCAACATCTACAGGCGTTGATCTTCTCTCATTAAATTGAATTCTTTATGGACAGTATTACATGAAGAATTAAATTAATCCTGTTGTAAACGCAGGGAAATCGCGGGTGTAAACGCAGGGAAATTTCAGGTGTAAACGCCGGGAAATCGCCTGTGTAAACGCAGAGAAATTTCACAAAAACAGCTATTTTCATGGTAAATTCAAAATTTTGTAGTTAAATTTCGGGTCTTCTAATAGAAGCTTATGCTTTGTCAGATCATAAGAAAATAACAAATGAGCAAGTTTTCTTCAGGGACAATAATTATGTAGGACGCTTTATATGTTTTTTTTTTTTTTTTTTTTTTTTTTTTGTGACGAACAAAAAAGAACCATCGACTCGTTTTCCCGCCGCCCCGTCAAGTCAAGAGTGTGGGAGAGAAAGGCGGGTCTTTCGAACAATATACTCGTATGGAGTGGACGTTCTTGGGAAAGTCCACATTGGAGGACCTTTAGATGTAATTATAAGGTAAGCATCACAGTTTACTGAGATTTATAGACTTAAAAGGGTTGTCAGGGTTACTGTTTAAATAACAATAGCTCAATAGAGCTGTTAATATGATGAAATATAGACACGTTTGACAATATTGTGAGGGGTTGTGTTCTTGATTTAGCGCTGGCGTTCCCCCGCCAGGAACTTGCCAGCGGTCCATGAGGAGACAGAGACGGAAGGTCCTTACAGTGGGAAAGCAAACGGTTCGGAAAGTTAAGGATATTATCAAGAGGTCTTTACAATTTAATGAAAGAAACTAGAGGTCGTAATAGGTTAGGCTAGATAACACATGCCACAGATTGAATAACTATTTAGTGAAATTCTCTCATGACATTTGATGCCTATTAATGCTTAGTGCATATTTCTTAAAGATTTGATGTATAGCAGAACCTGACTAAATTGTAACTAATGGATTTACCTGCCTAGTGTTATGAAGTTTTGTAATCAAGTTTAGCATACCGGGGGTCTTTATTGGAAATGTTCCTGAAATGTGTGTAATATGAAGGAAATAGAATACAAAGGAATTGTAATTACTGGAATTATAGCAATAGAGTTTTTCCAATAAAACATTGTTGATTAAAATGGAAATGATAATTTTCTTTAGATATGTTTTTTCTGATCAATTGCAGAATTTTCACTATGAATTCTTATGTATGTTAATTTTCCAGTGACTAAGGAATCAACATGAAAAAGCCTATGTGTTTCACTCCCAAACCCACCCTAGGACCACGCCACATCTATAAATTTCATATAAATAACCGAGATTATTTTACTCTCTTATAGTACGTTAACACATTTTCAAATGTTATTTTTATCAGTTCAAAGTTAGGACCAAGGAAGGCCAGGCAATGGCTGCTGATGACTCGGCAGGTAGATCTATTGGCTCGTATACCTAGACTCCACCAGACCCAGCATCATTAGCTCACAAGGATGGTGAGATTAAATCCACTACAAGAAACTATCGAGCTCGAGCGGTCCCGAATCCCAGTTCGGCAGATTACTTGGCAGAGATGTTTTCAATAGGCTACCAGAACCCTTAAAAATATAAGTCTTACATAAGGGCCTTGGAGACCTATCTGACCAATACCTAAGATGTTGAGGGTGAGGGAAGTGCGACCCGTCAAAAAAGACGGCTGAATGTTTAGATAGATATGCACACACACGCACACACACAGTGATTCAAATGTCCCTTCCCCTTTCCTAACTACAACCCGCTGGTTCTAGTTTCCTAGTGTACCTCTAGGTGTAACCAACTCTCACCGTGGGAATGACTACTCACTCTCCCACTTGCTCTTTATTATATATAGGATAACTCACCACTGTGGTGCCCAACCACAGCAGTGGCCTCCCCAGTAAACAGCTTAAACTCATGATCCCGGGTTGGGATCGATCTGCTGCCATGCAAATGCTTGGCGAACACGTTATCACAGTACTAGCCAGGAAGATTATTATAAGTCATAGCCCAGTTACAAAAGCAGGATACTACAATACCTAGGGTGAAGTTTTATTAGAAATAAATAAAATACAATAATAGTATCGTTTGAATAGATCAGTACTATATATAAACTAAGAAATGGGACTCAGGTAAGCCTATTGAACAGAGAAGCATTTGCAAGTTTGATCTGAATTTCCATCGATTCAAACATAAGATTAAGAAGATCAATATACAATCTGGTCATAGGTGGTATACTACGATTGGGAAGGCATGGCTAGTTGACTTAGCTGCATACCTAGTATGGTACAGTCTGGGAAGATCCGAATGCAAAGAATACCTGACTGATTGCAATATTTACAAAGGCATAACACCTACGTCAGTTGTTAGGAAAATATATAGAGTGTTTATTCTAGAGACTGGAGAAAAAGCCTCATGAAAAGCTAAGAGATGAACAAGCAGGATTTAGAAAAGGTAGAAGTTGCACTGACCAAATTTTCATTTTGAGACATGTTGTACTGCAATGCCTCGAATATATAAATCCCCTTTTGATGTCATTTGTGGACTATTAAAAAGCCTTTGATAGTGTGCACCGGCTAATTTTGTGGAGAGTCCTGCATTATTATGGAATTTCTTATAACTATGTAAATTTTATCAAGTCTATTCATGAGCATTGAAAGTACAATGTTAATGTTAATGGAGTCTTATCAAATGAATTTCCAGTGAACAGCGGAGTATTCCAAGGGAATTTGCTGTCACCTATGTTGTTCATCCTCCCCATGAATTTTGTAATGCGTGAAACAGTCAGAGATGGTGGAGAAGGATTGGAATGGATTGGTGATAGGAATTAGGCAGACCTAGAGTATGCTGATGATGCTGTCCTAGTTATCAGAACACCACAGGACTTGCAATGAATGATTAGTAGAATGCATGAAATATCAAACGAGGTTGGGCTGAAGACAAATAGAAGAAAGACAGATATGATGAGAGCGGAGTATATAACAGAAAACGAAATATCACTGGAAGAAGAAATGATTAATGAGGTAGAATCATTTAACAATAGAGTCTTTAGAATTAAAGTTTAGTGAATGATTGAAAAAAAGTAAATCAGACAACGGCTAGGATGAGTAAAATTTGGAAATCAAATCTCCTGAAATAACATATAAAAATCAGACTATATATCAGTTTATTGAGATCGGTGTTACTCTATGGATATGAGTCATGGTATGACAATGGAACAATCTCCAATAGATTTAGTAAATTTGATAACAAAGTCTTCAGAAGGATATTGGGAGTTAAATGGTAGGACAGGATTACAATGGAAAGTATGAGAGACATTACTCGAGTGCCATATGTTCATGGGATCATGATGAGGGGTAGATGGAGATTGTTTGGGCAAACTCTTCGCACTCCCCAAGAGAGATTAGTTTACCAAACGTTCAGCTGGTCTCCACTAGGCACTAGAAGAGTTGGAAGACCCTGACCTATATGACTGAGGATATGAAGCGCGAAATAGAAAATGATGAATGGAGGAGTATTCATTTAAATAGTCAATATACAGACAACTGGTGAAATCTGACCAAGGCCCTTGGCGTCAATAGGCGTGGGAGGTGATGATGATGATGATGATGATGATGATATATATATATATATATATATATATATATATATATATATATATATATATATATATATATATACATAAATATAATTATATATATAAATATATATATATATATATATATATATATATATATACGTATATATATATATATATATATATATATATATATATATATATATATATATATATATACATAAATATAATTATATATATAAATATATATATATATATATATATATATATATATATATTTATATATATATATATGTATATGTATATACATATGTATGTGCATACATATACACACACACATATATATATAAATATATATATATATATATATATATATATATATATATATATATATATATATATATATATATATATATATATATATATATATATATATGTACATATATATATATATATATATATATATATATATATATGTATACACATACACACACACACATATATATATATACATATATATGTATATATATATATATATATATATATACATATTTATTTATATAATTATACATATATATATATATACATATAATTATATATATATATATATATATATATACAAATACACACACACACACA